>NC_056750.1:413711441-413841441 GCF_019279795.1 Protopterus annectens | reverse complement strand
TGACTGTGTTTGTAGTATAAGTGCATGACTGTGTTTTTGTTTGACTGAGTGGTTGTAATAGATAGGTTCATAGATTAGTACTAGGCCAACTGCCCTTGCGAGCCATTTTAAGCCTAGCCAATTATCCCCTGTGAGATTCAAACCCTGCACTTTGTGTTTGTAAGGCAAACACCTTAACCATTAGGCCACCCTCCCAACAAATAATAGTTGGAGGACCCTCACAGTAAATGAGTGTAGTAAATGTATGTGCACATACAGTAAAGGACAAATTAACACAAGGAGGTGCCTTGTGTTGAGGCCGGTACCCTCAGGATTGAATGGTAAGAAGTATGAGAGATGTTTTTATTCTGTCAATGTATGAATGCATGAGAGAAAGGAAAGAAAAAGTTAAAAGTTAAAAATAAAGTTAAAACAAGTTCATGACCCCACTACATGATTGGGACGTAGACTGTAAAGTTAAAACAAGTTCATGACCCCACTACATGATTGGGACGTAGACTGTAAAGTTAAAACATGTTCATGAGCCCACCGCATGATTGGGATGTAAACAATATACTGTTAAAACAAATTCATGAGCCTACCACATGATAGGACATAGGGGTATGTGTTGTTAAAATAAATTCATGAGCCCAAAGCACGCTGGGACTTAACAGTGTGATTGTGTAAAAGTACCCTCAGAGGGTCCAAAAGAGTGGTCAGTTCTGGACACAGTACCTATCTGCCCCGTTATCCTGACCTCAATGCTGGAGTTGTAACTTTTGAGCTCACACAGGGACAAAAGCAAGGGGGCGCTATGAGAAAAGGCTGATCAAAACCTCTCCTCTGTTACTGCACACCGACAGACTTCCTACCTTTCCCTCCTTGTATGGTGTGTGGATTACTACAGTTATTTTCTGTCTTCTGAATTGTCAGGATCCATGAGTTGTAAGGTAAGCCTAACATTTTTATTATTACTTATTTATAAAATAAGAAAATGGGAGCAAAGATAAGCAAATGATCAAATCCATGAAAAGGAAACACCTGCATATTTTATGTATTTTAACTGTGGGAAGGAAAGTTGTAAATATTTGCATGACTGGTTTCAGCTTATTAAGAATTGTGCTGGTGGGGTATTTCCATTAAATGGAACTTATGATAAGACTAAATTGCTGACATTGGAAGATATTTTGGAAAAAAAGTAAAGCAAAGTAAGTGGGGAACAAATGACAGCATTTTATTCTTGGTACAGTGAAGAACTTAAAAGGGAAAAGGAGTCAGCATTAAGAGGGTTGCAGGATGTTAATAAAAAATTGTTGCAACAAGTAAAATAGGTTAAAAATGCAGTACAAACCAGTAAAAAGGGATCCCTTTATCCTATCTTAGCAGGTTTGGAACAAACTGAAGATGGCTAAAAAGCAGAAACTCCTGAAGAGGATGATAATCCTCCAATAGCACCCCCACCCCCATATGCACCAGTATGGGTACCTCCTGTACAAGACTCTGTTGTTTCTCAGACCCCTACCTTTCGGTCTACTGTCCATTGGACACCCAGTTTGTGAGATAAGGGTGCATCTTAGACTGGTTCCGCTGTTCAGTTTTCATCTTCTGAACAGGCATCTGCAGTCAAGGGGGGTTCTTCTTCTTATCCTTCTCAGATAGCTTTTACTTCCCCAACAGGGGCATTACTATTTGACACTCCTGTATCTTACCATACATGCTCACATGACAGGGTACAACAAGAGATTACACCTTCTGGAGGGGATCTATTGGCACCTCTCAGGGAAATTTGGGGGCTAACAATAGGGAACTTGTTTATCATCCTTGGACCCCTGCTGATTAATATAGTATGTCTAAATATTTTCCAAATATTAGAGATGATCCATTAAAATTCAAAAAAGAATTAAAAACTATAATAGAATGCTTTAATCCTACTCTGACAGATTTAAATCAACTGCTGAGGGTAGTTACTTAAGATGAAATAAGAAAGCAGTTACTGGAAAAGGCTGAAATAACAGATTTCACTCTCACAGGGAATGCATTAACAGATAAATGAACAGCATTGTTAAACAAGATTACAGATATATGTCAAGTTAGGACTGATTGGTCTAAAATACAGGTATGTAAACAAAATAAAGGGGAAGCCCCTGCAGACTGTTTGAGTCACCTTAAAACAGTATTTGCTAGACATTCAGAAATACCAGACCCAGAAGAGCAAGCTAAGCCAGCTATCTCAGCAACCTTTGTGCAGGGTCTGCAAGCCCCTGTACAAAATCATATAAAGCAAGTGGTCATAGACTGGCAAGGAAAGGACTTAGAGTCTTTATTAAGTGCTGCAAATCACTGTACAGAGTATCAGGAAAAACGAAGGAAGGATACTGAGGATAAGCTGTTAACTTTACAAATTAGGCAGCTGGAAAACCCAAGGGGTCGAGGTAGAAGCAGGGGAAGGGGTAGAGGAATTGCTAGAGGATTTAGCAAAAGTGCTGGTCAAGGGGAACAATATGCAGCTGGTTGGCAACAACGAACTGGCAGTGCCCCTCCAGCTTCATCTAATACATCTTGCTTTAATTGTGGAGAAGCAGGACATTGGGGAGGGGAGTGCCCACACAGGCAAATGCAAAGAGTCCAGGACACTTGGACTGAGTGGCAACTAAATTATAATAATGCACCACCTCCTCAGATCGGAAGGAGTCAGGAAGCTCCATACTGTCTAGGTCAAAAAAATAAAACAGAAGTGAATCTTAACCATCTACTGCCAATAGATCAAAATGGGATCTACGTTAAGATATAAAATAAATTCAAAGAAAACCCCATTTCTGGTAGACACTGGAGCTACTAAGTCAGTGCTAAAATTTACTTCAGATAGTCAAATACCAGTATCAGAACATAAAGTAAAGGCAATTGGAGTAACAAATACTATGGTCACTTATCCTGTTTCAGAATCCATCCCCATTTCTTTAGGTCCAATCGAAGAAAAGCATTCTTTTCTTTTGAGTACTACTGCACCAGTAAACCTACTAGGAAGAGATTTGTTATGTAAGCTGGGTTGTACTATTTACTGTACCCCAGAAGGGGTGTATCTAAATGTTCCAACAGAATTAGAGGGGGAAGTATTGGCAGTTTTAGCAAAAGCTGAGGAACAGCCTGCTGGAAGCATACAGGCAGATGAAGACTTACTATAGCAGGTACCTGCCAACTTGTGGGCTAAGCATGCAAATGAAGTAGATATACTGAAATCAGCAGAACCAGTAAAAATAAAATTAAATTCATCAAAACCACTCCCCAGAGTTCCACAATATCCACTAAAGCTGGAAGCAGAGCAGGGAATCAAATGTGTAATTCAGTCTCTAATACAGCAAGGAATAATAATACCAGCTAAAAGCCCTTGTACTACTTCTATTTGTTCCAGAGAAAAACCAGGAAAGGATACTTATAGATTTGTACAAGACTTAAGGGCTGTAAATAATGCAGTACTACCTACTTTTCCTGTTGCTCCAAATCCAGCAACAATACTGAATTGCATACCACCTACAGCTAGTTACTTTTCTGTAATAGATTTATGTTCAGCATTCTTTCTATACCTATTCACCCTGACAGTCAGTTTCTGTTTGCTTTTACTTATCTGGGACAGCAATATACATGGACATGGTTGCCACAAGGATATACTGAATCTCCTTCATTATTTTCTCAAATTCAAAAAAAGAATTTGGAGAATGTGACCTTTCCGGGTGGGTCTTTGTTAGTACAATATGTAGATAATTTATTAATAGCATCAGACTCCTTTCAGCAAAGTCAGCAGGATACCCTGCATCTTCTGACTATACTTGCAGAAAAGGGACACAAAGTGTCTAGAGAAAAACTACAACTGTGGTCATCTCAGGTAAGTTATCTTGGTCATTTAATATCCCAGGATAGCAGGCAAGTGTTACCATCTCGTACTGATGCAATATCTAAGGCCCCACGTCGGACTACTCAGAGACAGCTTAGGTCTTTCCTAGGTATGACAGGATACTGTAGACAGTGGATCACTAACTATGCATAAATTGCCAAACCTTTGACAAATCTTTTAAAGCAGGATACACCAGAGCCTCTCCTTTGAAACAGTGAAAAGAAAAATTCATTTCAAAACTTAAAGCAAGCTTTAGCTACTACCCCAGCTTTGGGGTTACCAGATTATAAAAAAACTTTTATTTTATTTTGTCATGAAAGAAATGGATTTGCTCAAGGAGAACTTGCACAAAAATATGGGGCCAGCTATTGTCCATTGGTTTATTGCAGCACAGCACTTGATTCTGTTGCAAAAGGTTTTCCACCTTGTTTAAGGGCAGTTGCCGCTGCTGCCATTCTAGTTAATCTGGCACAATCGTTGATGCTTGAGCATGATCTCACAGTAGCTGTCCCTCATTCGGTATCATCTCTTTTGCTTAAAATGAAAACTCAACCACTCTCGACTGCACATCTAACTAAATATGAGCTTACACTTCTTTCTGTGCCATCTATTCCTCTGATCTGCTGTCCTTTTCTAAATCCTGCATCTCTGTTGCCTACTGCTGAGGATGGTAAAAAGCATAATTGTGTGTGTGTAACTAACTATTTGCTTTCTCCTAGGGAGGACTTAAAGGACACTGCTATACCCAATGCTGACATGCATCTGTTTGTGGACGGCTCCTGTGGAAGAGATCAAACAGGAAAGTTGATCTCGGTAATAGCAGTCTGCACCGAAGAAACAAAATTGTTGCAACAAAGATTAGAGGGTGTTCACTCTGCTCAAATAGCTGAGCTATTGGCTTTGCAAAAAGCCTGTGAGTTAGCCAAAGAGAAGGTAGCCAATATTTTTACAGACAACAGTTATGCTTTCGGGGTGGTACATGATTTTGGGCAGCTTTGGAGAGAGAGAGGGTTTTTGACCTCTTCAGGAAATCAAATCAAAAATTCAGGGTTCATAAAATCATTGTTAGATGCACTTTTGTTACATAAAAAGCTGTCTGTAATCAAATGTTGTGCCCATCAAAAGGGCATAGATGATGTAACAAAGGGCAATAGTTTGGCAGACCAAGCTGCTAAACAAGCAGTAGAAGACTGTTGTAAAGATCTGTGCATGTTAACTATGACAAACTCCAACAGTAATGATGTGTTTGATTTTAAAAAGTTGTCAGCCTTTCAAGCTGAAGCATCACAGAGAGAAGTTTTGAGGTGGCTCAAGAATGGATATAGAAAATCCTCTGATGGCATATACATCCGGACGGCCGACTGGTGACGCCTGCCTCTTTGCTACCTTACCTGGTAAGGGCATATCATCTACAGGCTCATACAGGTAAGATAGCTTTATTTAATCAAATTACCCGAAGTTGGTATGCCCCTCATGTCTCCTCTTTGATACTTCAGTATGTACAAAATTGTAGTATTTGCTTGGAATATAACATAAGCAAACAGGCCAAGAGCAAATTTGCATGTTTACCTCCACCCTGGGGACCTTTTGTTAATATACAGCTGGATTTCAACCAGATGCCTAAGACTAATAATTTACAATTTATTTTGGTGGTAGTGTGTATGTTCTCAGCATGGGTGAAAGCTTACATGTCACAAAGCTGATGCAGTCAGAGTTATTAAAAAATTATCTGATTATATACTGAAATTTGTTATACCCAGCATTGTTAACAGTGACCAGGGAACTCATTTTAATAATAATCTGTTTAAAGAATTATTTAAAGCTTTTACGACTAAGTTGAGTCTTCATAGTGCCAACCATCCCCAGTCATCTGGATTAGTGGAAAGGGTAAACAGGACCCTTAAAAATAAAAATTCAAAGATTTGTGCTGAAATCCATTTAAAGTGGCCCAAAGCCCTTCCCTTAGCATTAATGAGTATGAGGGCATCACTGAATGCCACCAGGAAATTGAGTCCATATGAAATATTAATGGGGTGACCCATGGCCCTTCCAGCTATCCCTCCAGTATCAGATGATGCTATGATTTCTTATTTATTTACTAGAATGGCTTGATTTAATTTTTTCCTAGTATGGCTTGATTTTATTGTTTCCTAGCATGGCTTGATTTTATTGTTTCTGACTGTCAGTTCATTTTTATGATTTCTTATTGTAGAAGACTCTTCAAAATTTTGCAGCAATATCATCGAAAAGTATGAGCAGCATTACCAAAGCCTCTTGACCAGCCCTGTCATCAGCTACAACTGGGTGATTGGGTGTATATGAAAATTTTTCAGAGGAAAAACTGTCTCAGCCAGAGGTGGAAGGGGCCTTTCCAGGTCCTGCTAACAACTTTGACTGCAGTTCGCTGTGCAGAACTACCAACATGGATCCATTCATTTCATTGCAAGAAGACCTGTCATGTGGGGACCCCAGACGAATTATCGTAGGCAATAGAGGGAAATCGAGGTGTGACAGATAAATCATCTGCCCAATGAGAAGGTCAGCTTCAGTAGCAGTCCATGATGAATCCAGTGACAACAGGTACTTTTGCTTTGTTTCTGCAGCTGTTCCCTTCTGTAAACTGGTAGAGAGAAAACAGTTTCTTGCTGGTCCTTTGGCAATATGCCAAAGATCTAAACAAAACAAACTGCTGGGTATGTTCACATATACCTCATCATTCTAAGGCAGGGATTCATATGACTCCCTTCCCAGCATCACAGGTGTCATTTGAAAAGGATCTTAATGGAATCAGCTTCTCTTCAACTTGCAACCACATCATGGAGGCACATGTTATGCCAGAAATGGGACTGTACTAGTAGGAAAAAGCAAATGTAATGACACCAGGCATAAAAGTGTGTTAGACTCTTTGCACTTAAAAAGCTATGACTGGGGGCATGATATGTGACCATTACTACATCTGTGGTGATCATGCCTACCCCTGGTTGCCTACAAACTTGTCTGGATGTTGCTTTGTAGGCTATATTCCTCCTGCTATTCAACATTTCAAACACCCACCAGCAGGTAGACTGAGAAATAAATGAGCAATCCACTGGACAGAGCAAGTATTTTCAGTTTTTAATCCTGGGTATAGAGTGCAAAGGACAATGCTTGAAATCACCATGCTTGCTCAAATTCTACAGGAGGTGGCCAATGAAACTTCACATCACATCAGGATGGCAAATTGAGAAATGGCTGAAATGCGAACTATGATGTTGCAGAATCGAATGGCACTTGATATAATGCTTGCAGCAAAAGGGCCCTCATAGGGAGTTATTGCTGTTCATATATTAGTGATTATCATAATAAACATTAAAAACTGGCAAGTTTCATGGAACAAAGAGCCAAAGAGTTGGACAGCACATCCAAAAATTGGACACTTTTTGGATGGTTGGGCAGTATTTTTGGTAACCTCAGAACTAGCATAATCCAGGGTATTGTCATTGTATTTTTTATTATATTTGTGATCATTTTCATATTTTCTATTCTAAAAACAGTCATTACAAGATGTTTAACCTCACCTGCACATGAAATGCCACTACATGCACAAATCAATGACAGTTCTATTTTGATAGAAATTGATGAAGAATATTATGATGCTGAGGCGTATTTTATCAAGTTAAGAAAAATAAAAATATAATTATATGCATGGTATGACACTGATAGTGTCAGAGGGAGGAAACAGTTATGGGACAAGACCAGCTTATTAAAATCTATATTAATTTCAGTTTATTAATGATGCTATAATATAATTCTTAAAAAAAGCAAATATAATTTGTATGCAGGGCTGGGAAAATACAGCTTCATAAGCTGCAGTATTACTGTTCTTTTTAAACTGCATTCTGTTAGCATGTAATAAGAGAGAATAGTATGTACTGCATGAAGTGAGACATGTAATTATTACAAAAAGGAATTTGTTAGCCTGACTTCTCCAGGCTATGACTGTGATGTTGCTAGGGCAGGTTTGAAACATCCAAGGTCAGAAACAAGACCCTTGGAAGCAGGTGAATCATATATAGGAAGGCGTTCACATGAAGTCTGAGGTGAAAATCACAAGGGATGAGGACATTTGCAAAGTTTTCTGTAGGACGCAGTCATTATAATGTAATGAAATTGCATGAGCAGTTTGATACGAAAATGTATAAAAATACAGTTTTTGTATGTAAAGTGAGAATGCTTCATCAAGGGCTATGAAGACTGACTCCCAGCGCTATAAGAATAAAATTTCTGTTTGCACATCCTGAAGTGTTGTTCCTGACTAAAGGCATATAATGTAAATTCTTAATGTTATTTATTTATGACTATAACACTAGGAACACGAACATAGCTATGTACAAGCGTTCTTGTAAAGCAGGCATTGGACAGTGCAGCTTTTATTAATATTTTAAAAAAATAAAGGGTTTAATATGTTTTAAATGTATTATTATCTATTATTTGTCTTTGTTTACCAGGAAAACCTGACTGGGTAATACCCATTTTCAGAGGGGGTCTGGGGAGAAAAGCTCCATTTGTTTACATTGTATATAACTAGAACTAAGTATAATGCAGAGTAGCTACATTTCTATTTACATTTAATGCACATATACAGTAGTTACATTTATACATTCTAAGATTTTACAGAGGTATTAGGAAAATATCAAGAGGGTTGTTATGGAGGAGGTGAGAGAGGAGAGTTAATATATTTTTGGTGGTGGATAAACCTGCCCTTTTTTTTCATTTTTTTTAATGTAAGAGGATAGTTTGGGTGGGAAGTTGGTAAGAGGTGTAGGAGAGAGGATAAGAGAAGGAGGTGGGTGATGAGGATTTCAGCCCACAAAGAACTCATCCATAGGACCTCAAACATGCCCAGTGCCTGATATTGCTCCAATGGAGAACCCCGAAGTTGAGGGGGCAGTAGCTTGTGGCAGCATGTTGGTCAGTGCTGCCTGATGTAGTGAATCTTCAACCCACTGACCAGCATGCTAGGCTGGTCGAAGGCCTCTCTCCACTACCTGCTCCACCACATCCTCAACCAAGCCTCATGGTCAGTGAGGCTTGCCAGGCTACCATGTGTTAGGCTGCCTACATAACAGGTGCAACCAACTGACCCTGTGAGGACATCCCTGGATAGGCAGAGGATGAACATTCCCTGATGCAGAAGGCATATGGCTCAGCTATTCCTAAGGATTCTGGACCTGTAAATAGAAATGGAAGAGTAAAAAATAAAGAAAGACAAAGGAATGTAAAATTAAAATAAGAAAAAGAGATGAGGGAGGGGAGACAAGAAGAAATGAAGACAATAAATTCACACATAATGTTATTCATAATTCCAGGCTTTGGTAGCACTGAATTTTTATTTTCATTAAATCTTTGTTCAAGTAAAACAAAATTTCTGAGAAATGCTTATGGATACATAGGCTCATTGATGATTACTAGGCTAATGTCACAAGAGCCTTTACAAGCCTAGCCAATAACACCCAAGATATGACAGTAAAAGTAATGTCTTTCGGCTTTTCCCAGTTAGGGGTCATCACAGCAGAACTCCGGTCCGCTAATGATCAGCAGTGGATTTTTACAGTGTGAAGTTGCCAGCCCGATGCCCAACCTTCAAAGAAGGCACACCCATTCACGCAAGCACCTACCTGTATATCTTTATACGTCACTCGACCGCAGGGAAGACATGCAGACTCCACACACAAGGCGATCCAGCAGAGAATCGAATGGGAGATTCTCTTGCTGTGAGGTGACAATGCTAACTGCTTCACCACCATGGCCATTATATCTTAATTCCCCAGATGTGGGCTGGGGTAGTATGAGTATCAGGGTAGTGGATCTTTGTGGTTTTGGAGCCCTGAGTCATTTTATAGACTGCCTCTGTCAGTAAGGTACCCTGGGAGTGAATTTACAGTTCTCCATCCATTTATCCAAATTATTTTTGAAAAGATTGAGGGACAGGCTTTGTTTTATGAAGATGGGAAGTTTATTCAATAGATGAGGTGGCGTCTAGGATATGAATCTGTCTCCCCAGCAAGTTCTCTTAGAGTCACAAAAAAGGTTTAGGTCCATGAAGCACATAACCCTATGTAACATTTTCATCAGGGCTGGATCAAAGAATGCTTTGTAGGTCAGGCCTAAGTCAGCTCTCAATAAATGATATGCAACAGAGTAAAGGGACAAGGCTTTTAGTTGGTCTGCATAGAACATGTGTCCTGCACTTTGTATTTTTTTAGTGAGAAAACTCTGGGGCTGTTCCAGTTGGTGTAAGTACCTGGTTAGGTAAATGCAGAAGGGAGCATTTTACTCAATTATGGGCCTGATGAGGGCTGAGTACAATGACACTATGATTTCCTTTGATCTTGATGCCATGTCTTTACTTATAAGCTGAGTCACACAGAAGGATTTCTTCACTACCGTAGCTACCTGGTGGTCAAAGTTTAGGTTACTATCTATCTGTGTTCCTAGTTCTGTCACTACTGGGTCTACTTTTAGGGGTGTACTATCAATATTATAATTTACAGGGATATCTGATTTACTGAAGGGTATGATTACATATTTTTAGTATTTAGTCTCAGAACTTAGCTTTGGCACCAGTAATTTGTCATTTTTAGGCTATTTGTAGGATATCAACTTTTTTTAGGATTCAGTAATTGGTCCTAGCTTTACAATCATCAGCAAACTTTGTGAGCCAGAGGCCCCCAACATTAGCCTTCATTTCTGAGAAGTATATACCAAACAAGAGGGGTCCCAATGGGACACCGCTAGTAACAGGTTTCTTATCAGAGGTGGACTCACCTATCCGGACAACACGTGTCCTTTCAGTCAGCCACTTACCTATCTGCCTGATGATGTATGGGTTTATGCCTAACTCAGTAAGTTTATCTATGATCCGTCAGTGGGGGATTGTGTCATAAGCACTGGCCAGGTCTAGATAAGCAGCATATACCAATTTACCCTCATCCATGGCTATGGTAACTTTATCAAAAAAGTACACCAGATTAAGCAGGCAAGACCTCCCTTTGACAAAGCCAAATTGGGTCTGGTCCAGTATTTAGAGAGTTCCTATGTCAATATTGATCAAGTCCATGATAATTCTCTCCATGGCCTTGTAGATAAGACAGGTAAAGCTTATGGGTCTATAACTCCCTGGGTCAGTTGGTGGGCCCCCCTTATGCAGAGGGATGACTGTTGCAGCCCTCCATTTCTCTGGGACAAAGCCCATCTGGAAGCTGTCGTTAAAGAGGGTTTCTAATGGCTCTGATAGATTCTATTTTAAGCTATTTAAGAAGCATCCTGGAATGTTGTCGGGACCCATGGAGGCTGTGTTTTTGGCTTTAGCAAGCACAGTAAGGACCTGCTCCCTAGTAATGACCAGTGGGGGGATGGTTGCAGGTATTTCTTTGGGTGCGGTAGGAAGTGATGGGGGGGATTTGAACTGAACTTGTCGGCCAGCAGGTTTGCTATAGTTTAAGGCTAAGTGTAAGTGTTGCTGTTCATGATTAACTCAGCGCATCGCTGACATTTCCCCTGAGGTTATGATCATAATTAAAAAAAAGCCTTATAGTTATCTTTCACCAGCAAGGCTCTCTTTGCCTCATAGTTTGCTTTAACATATTTGCCCAGCTCTATGATTTGTTTATTTAGACAAGTGAGCATCTGTTTGCATGGTTTGCCTCCAGAAGGTTGTGAATCCATTGTATGATGCCCTAAAGTGCGAAAGTACAATGGCATGATTTGTAAATTTTGAAACACATAAGAGTGACTTCAAATGAGTGAATGCCAGTGTGCATTTGTTCATGTGAATTCGGCATTCTGAGTGCAGATCGCACTACAGTGGGGATTGGGACATCTACCCTTTCCTTCACTGTACTGCAATCTCGGAGTTAGTATATTAAATTAGCAGGGGGTGTGGGAGGTGCAGGGGCACTTGCCCCCTGAATAACAGTGTTTGGAGACATCTAGAAATGTTGGGTGTTTCTTACACATTCAACATTTCCAGATTGTGGGATTTGCTGTGTAGCACTTTCGCTGGATTCAGGAGTCAAAAGTGCAGTTTCCAATGTTTTGAGTCAGGTATTTGACCATCACATCTTTTATTTGTGACCTAATGGAGGTAAACCATTTGCACCATTTTGTCTGTTCCTTCTTGGTTTTGTAGAGGATTTCTTTTCCTTTTGTTGAATAGCCTATTTATGCTAGGGGGTCCACCAGGGTGGTTTAATTTTACCAGTAATCGTATGTTTGACTTGGACAGGTACTGCCTCTTCTATGCAATTATGAATATGGTTGTACAGTGCTTTTATGTACACTCAAAGTATGCCTCAGTGCCATCTGGGTTCAGAGGGGCATGGAATTTTAATAAGCTGTCATTTAGCATGAGGTAACCGACCCTAGCAAAGTTCTTCAGAGGTTTGGAGTTTGATGGGGATTCTAGGTCAGTTTTAATACTAAAGAAGATAATTTTGTGGTCAGATCTTACCAGGAAGGAGTTAATTCATGGGAGGGAGCAGCATCCCCCATATTCGTAAGTACTAGGTATAGGATATTTGTACCTCTAGTTGAGGAGCTATCTAGTTGCTCCAGGGTGTTTGTATTAACAAAGTCCAAAAACTTCAGAGCAAGTGAATTATGGGTCATATAAGTCTCCCAGGTTATGGAGGGGTAGTTGAAGTCACCCATAAGTATGATATTAGGCTGAAAGTTAGGAGGTTCCAGTAGGTTAGGTAGGAGGTGTGGTTTTCCAGACTAATGTCCTGAGATCTGTATCTAGCAAGGATATGACAGGGGGTTGCACTTATGGTTAGTTGGGTATGAAGCAGCTCAAGAGTACTTGTCCTTTATCAACACTGAGATACCTCCTCCATTTGTTTGACCCTGAGCTGAGGGAGAGCAAAATGTAGTAAAGGCATTGCAGCTTTTGATAGCTGGGGTGCTTTCCATGGTTCAGAATCATGCTTCCATGACTACACATATGTCTGCATCCTCCAGGGTAAGGAGTATCTACAGGGAGTGCAATTTTTATTTCACCTCCAGCACCTTTAGGTAGTCATGAGTGATTTTTGTTATGTTGGAGGGTTTAACAACATGGCATGGCCTAAAAAAGCACTACGAGGATAGATAAAGTTTTTTGCCAATATCCGGAAGCCAAGTGGTGACAAGTGCAAATCATCTCTAGCAAAGTATCATGGTTCGTCAATCATGTCAATCCAGGCTGACAGAAACTGGTAACCAGGAACTAAGTCAATTGTTGAAGTCAATCATTTTTTGCTGGTACTGGGACATAATCATTGGTGAAATTAGAATGCTACTCAAGGCTAGATTCATACCCACCTGGGACACATATTCAGAGAGCTCTATCATGTCTCTCTTCATGTAGTCCAGTGAGGTACATCTTAGATCATTTATGCCCATATGGACTATAACTGTGTCATAGGATCACAGGAGGTTACTAGGCTAATGGCCCCTAGCCAAGTTCAACCTGTGTGCCCATGTGTGCCTGGTTCAAGCATACATTAAAATCAGCACCTATTGCTCCTGTCCACGAGGGGCACAGGTGGAAGCCCCGGGGTGAATTTCTGGTTGCCTATCCAATCATCCAAATTATGCTTAAATAGAGCCAATGAGGGGCTTTGTTCAGTGGTGGCTGGTGACTTCAAAGGGGGATGCAGGAAACAGTTGAATGGGTGGGGCTAATGAGAAGGGGTGTGGCCACCTAGAAAGGGGTGGGGTTTGCTCAAAACCACAAAAACTGGGAATTTAATTAAATACACTGCCCTGGGTTCTAAACCATCATTCTGAGATTCCAATCAAGATAAAATGAAGTGTAGAAGAAAAAAAATATTTCAATGCATTGGCTACATGACAGCTTACTTAATATCTAGATGGAAACCTAAAGGTTGTAAGGCATGAAAAAATAAATTACTTTTTAAATACATTACTGGAATGCCAGTCAAAATCAAGTATAAAAAAAAACAACCAGCACTCAACTCAAACCACTTGCACTGCAGTTCTAATTATAATTTATATTCAGCTTTATAAAAGTACCAATTAACATGCTGAAAGTAGTAATCTCTGTGATACCCCCACTTGTTAAACTGTTTCTTATCCAAAAAAGACTTGCTGCCTGACAACTATCTACTTGTTTCAAGGGGAAAACATGATCAAAGTAAAAAATGAACAGCAAATAAGAAACAAGCTCAATATAAATTGCTTAAAGGATTACTGCACAGGTTAAGAACCACACATGATAGATTGACATTCTGTTTGGTTTACTGGCAAAGCCTGCAAAGATGACTGCAAGTCTCCAACAAATGTAGAGAGCTTCTGAAAATACTGTAATCCTGTCCTTTATTACAAATACTGTCATATGCATTTCAATACCTAAGGCTTATACGTTATCTAGTTATGTAAATATTCTCTGCATGGCAACAACAAAAAGGCTTTCAATATTGGTAATTCTTTAACAGTATGCTTATTAAAGCTTACTTACATCTTACAATCTCAGACAAGCTTACCTGATGGTCATTAAAGCATTGTTACTTAAACACAGAGGAACAGGCAGTGCAGCAACATGCATTTTCTGAATAATAAGAAGCATAAATCAACAGTATAAAATATGAAAGAAAATCAGAACATTCTGCAACTTGTGTCTACCTTGGATGGGAGGAAACTCTGCACACTTACACTTCATAACTGATCCTTGCCTTGCTTGGACACATCCTGAGTCACTACATGGGGGGAGTGGGTTGCAACAGACATGTCACAATTTGAAATGTCTCTGGCTGACAGTGATAGCCCTGACACATCTTCATACCTCTCAACCTCAGAGCAAGAAAACTGGATAAAGCCATAAATAGAAGTGGGACAAAGGCCCAAAAATAAGGCCACTTTTTAAATATTGCTCTTATAAACTTAGAAAGATAATAGAATAGTAGGTCTTGCATTAGTATGAATTTTCTGAAGGGTATGAAATCTGAAACTCAAATGTCTGTCATTATTTTCTAACTTCAGTCTTTAATGATTTGCCACTAATTTGCCAGAAAACCACAATTTTATAAAAATGGACCAAAAATGTGATGCAAAAATATGAACTAGCCACACAATACAGCTGGGAACCTATCAAAGAAGGGACACTTTTTAATATTAGTACTAAGTTGGGCAGCTGACAAAATAAGAGAATCTACATGCATTTCTGAAATAAAAGTAATCTATAACTCTGATCATTACAATTATTTCTTAATTCTTTCAAAATTGGCATTTTGTGGAGGGATTATTAGGGGGAGAGCAACATTTTGAGTTAAAGTCGGGGAAAGTTGAGAGGTTTGTATATACCTAATTCTATAAAGTGATTTATTTCTGTTTACCTTGTAATGTGGGAAATCTGGACAAGGCCAAATATATTGGGGGAACATACAGACAGTACTAAAATTGCTGTTGTATAAACTTATACAGTTGATAGCATAACAGGTCTTGCTTTAGCATGCCTTTTTCTGAAGGGTATGAAGTCTGAAACTCAATGTCTGTCATTATGTAGTGACTTCATTCCTAAATGATTTGCTAGAAAACCACAAATTTTATAAGGAACAAACCAAAAATAAGAAGAAAAAGTCTATTCAATCTGTGAGAATCTGGACAGTTGAGATGCATAGTTCAGCTGGGGCTGTCTGAGTTTGCTGCCCTTCACCCCTTACAAAATCATGTTCGAATGGGGCCTCCCCCCTGCACACATTCCAATGTCCCATTACTTGGCTATTTCACCCCATTTACCATAAGCACTGTAATGTGACTACTGCTTTACTCCTACAATGATTTGGATTTCATTTAAAAGTTTTATTTTACATTTTACAGCACAAACACTAATAGACATCTGCTAAATAAAGCAATGCAGTCTCACAATGAAAATAGACTTAGCACTAAAACCTCTCTGGCCTTGAAACTCACATTCATTGAAACAGCATTGAAACCCACATTCAAAGAAAATACATCTGGCTAGTGGCAGATAAAAATTAACGTTGGGCTGTTTTCAAATCATAGGCCCCTTGCACACGAAACATACATGTGTTCTTTGATTGTATTAAAATATATTCCTTGTATAATACAGTACAGTTGTTAGAGAGTGTTTTAAATTTGTTTTGAACATTTTCCTAGTAAACAATGAAACAAAATGCATGCACCAATAATGACAAAACTGCCAAATTTAGAACATTTATAAAAGTCTACTCAAACTTCTACAATCCACCAGTGTCAGTAAATATGCACAATCTCTGCAGAAGTAAAAGTCATCTAAATAATTACATATTAAAGAGATCTGTAACTAACGAAGAGGTTGCTGCTAGCAAAAAACTTTATATTTCATTGTTTCATCCACAAATAAGGTGCCTGTTGCCCTTGAGGAATAAATTTCCCATGTTACATTAAAAAAATGATAATATTGCAATAGGGAATGGATAGCAAACTGATAACAGGCTCGTCGTTACTAGGTATCACTGTCAAAGAGGACATTCTCAGGACTGCAGCATCCACCCTCTTTAAAAGTACAACACAATACAGTATCAGCAATGCATCTACATACTGTGAAAGTAGAACCTACAGACTTCTGCATCGAAAGTAGGTACACTACCTGTTGTGCTATTAAGAATGCAAGTGACTCAGCATAAGCAGCACTAACCTTCTCTTCCCTTGAAGCTCTTAGCTCCTTGTAAAATCCACTCAACTGTATCTCTCAACTTTGCAGCACATGAGCACAAGAAATCTGGAAAAAGCCAAAATTTATTGGGGGGGGGCAAAAGCCCAAAAACCAGGGACACATTTTAAACATCATTTGTATAACCTGGGAAAGTTGTTAGAATAAAATGTGCTACTGCCATACATTTCACTGCCAAGACTTGAACTCAGGACCCTGTGCACTAAAGTCAGAGCAACATATCCCTATGCCAAATCAGCTGTTTCTTAAAAGACAGGAAGACTGAAACTTAATTGGCTATCATTTAGTGAATTCAGTTCTCACCATAGCTCTCAACCTCTTAGCACAAAACACCTGGACAAAGCCAATAATGGGGGAATACAGCCCCAAAGCATATTCAGTGAATTCAGTTCTCACCATAGCTCTCAACCTCTTAGCACAAAAAAACCTGCACAAAACCAATAATATTGAAATGCAGCCCCAAAAATAGGGGCAATTTTCAAATACTGATCTTATAAACTTAGAAAATTGCTAGAATACAATGTTTTGTATTACCATGTATTTTCTGAAGAATAAAGTCTTTCAGCTTTTACCATAGTGGAACTCCAGTCCACTCATGATTGTCAGTGAATTTTTACAGTGTCGAGTTGCCAGCCTACCACCCAACCTCCAAAGAAGGCACACCTACACACACACACACACACACACACACACACACACACACACACACACACACACACACACACACACACACACCTACCTGCATGTCTTCAAAGTTCACATCAACTGCAGGGAGGACATGCAGACTCCACACAGAAGGCCCTCCAGCTGAGAAATGAACCAAAAAACCTCTTGCTTTGAGGCAACAATGCTAACCACTGCACCACCACAGCTGTAGTCTGAAATTCAAATGTGTGAAAATCCAGAAAACTACAGATTTTATGAGGAACAGAACAGAAATATGAGGCAAAAATCTGAATGCTTTTCACAAGTGGTGGTGGGTAGGGAATTTGGGTTCTTGCTACCTGTACCCAAGGTTGATGGTTTAAACATGAATTACTCTCTAGCCCCACACACACATACACAACCTGAAAGTGTGATCTTCCTCCATAAACCAGTATTTCAAAGCAAGCAGCAGCTCCTGAAAAGGTCCATTCATAATTATTCAGCTATGCCAGCCAGTTGGTTAAGCAGCCTGTTTCTCGGCACTGGAATGCCGACCAAGTATGGCATGCATGAGCTGCCTGCCTCTATGCGTTCTGATGCACAGACTGCAGACCTTGCAGTCCGATCACCTTCCAGTCTATGTGGTTGCAACTGCATAGATTTCTGAGGCATCTGTAGACTGCTGCCTTCTTCTGAATCTGGACTGGTTAAACAGCAGTTCAGATTCGAATTTCCATGCACACATGCGCACATTCTGGGATTTTTTTTATTTTGGCATGCGTGAGTTCCGGGATTTTTTATTTTGATTTTTCAGCTGGGGGTCTGCAGTCCAATAGCATAAGCCGCCAGCCACTGGCTTTCTTTAACATGAATAGGAAGCTTGTTCCAAAGGTGGGACAAGCTCTGTGAGACAAATCTGTCTCTCCAACAAGTTCTGTTAATGTCACATACCAGGTTAAGGTCCTTTGAGCGAGTGACCCGTGTGCCATCTGACTTGCTAATGTGCAGCATTTCTATTAAAGCTGGGTAAGAGATTGCTCTATATGCAAGGCATAAGTTGCCTCTGAGCAGTCTGTATGACAAAGAGTAAAGTGATAATGATTTCAGTTTGTCCACATAAGACAAATCTAGAAGATCCTGAATTGTCTTTGTAAGGGACCTTTGTGGTCTCTCCAATTGCTGCAGGTGCTTGGAAAGGAAAATACCAAAGGGAGCATTGTACTGTATTACTGGTCTGTTGAGAAAATAGTATAGGGGGGTTATAACTGCTTTCTTTCTGGAGGAAATTCCCTTACTTATGAAATGAGCGATATAAAATGCCCATCTTACCACTATGGAGACATGGTGATCGAAGTTAAGGTTGCTGCCAGCCAGTGTGCCCAGATCTCTCATCACTGAATGTGCGCTTAAGACATTGCTATTGATGTGGTAGTTTGTAGGAACATCACCCTTGCTGAAAGGGATTAAGACCATGACTTTGGCATCAGTCATTAGTCTGCATAAGACCTTCTTGCAGGATGTTGATATCACCAGGGGTTTCAATGATAGCTCCCAGTTTTCAGTCATCAGCAAACTTAGTCAGCCACAGTCCATTAGTTTTAGCCTGTACTTCAGAGAAGTAGATTCTGAAAAGTAGGGGTCCCAGAACAGATCCTTGTGGAACATCACTGGTTATGGGTCTGCTAGAGGAGGTGGAGTCCCCTATTTTGACCATATGAGTTCTCTCAGTCAGCCAGTTTTCAATCCACCTGACAATAAATTGGTTGGTACCTAGCTGGGCAAGTTTATCAATGATGTCTGAGTGGGGGATTGTGTCAAAAGCCTTGGCTAAGTCTAGGTAGGCCATATGCACAGATTTCCCCTTGCCTAGGGCTTTGGTGACTGATTCGAAGAAGTCTACCGAGTTTACCAGGCGTGATCTCCCCTTGACAAAGCCACACTGAGTATGGTTGAGCATTTGGAAATTTCCTATATCTTTGTTAATAAGGTCCATGATGATTTGTTCCATGGCCTTGCAGATAAGGCTGTTCAAGCTAATGGGTCCATAGTTCCTGGGGTCCATGGATGCACCCCCCTTATGTAAAGGGATGATGGTAGCTGTTTTGCATTCCCTGGGACAAAGCCACTGCTTAGGCTATGATTGAAAAGTGTGCTCAATGGTGATGCTAATTCCTGTTTTAACCCATGTAAAACACAGCCCGGGATGTTGTCTTATCCCATAGATGCTGTGTTTTTGGCCTTGGAAAGGCAATTAAGACCTGGTCCTCGGAGATACTAGGTGGGGAACAAGTGTTAGGGATGCTTTTGGGTGTATGTGGCAGGGACAGGGGAGTAAAGTTTTTACTGAACCTATCAGCCAGCAGTTTGCTATATCCATAGGTTCCATGCATGTAGAACCATTAACTATGAGTTCAGCTCAAATCTGGTCCTTACCTCTGAGGTTACGGTTGTAACTAAAGGATGCCTTGTGGCTATCCCTAGTTAAGGGAGCTAATTTGGATTCATAGTTATCTTTGGAGGACTTTACCAGGAGTCTTATTTACTTGTTTAATTTGAGAAGGAAGTGTTTCCAGTTTTGAGACCGTTCCTTCCTACTCTTAGACAGCAATTTATTTTTCGTATTGTATAGCCAATTAATGGCAGTTGTCCACCAGGCAGGTTTGTTTTTCCTTGAAGATCTTGCTTTGGTTCTATCAGGTATAGCAGAGTCAGTACAATTGTGCAGGTGCTTGTATAAAGCATTGCTGTATAACTCAGCATAAGTATATGTTTCATCAGTGGGGGGAGGATCTATGAAGCTATTTATGCTGTCACATAATACTTTGCAATTGGCCTTGGATAAATTTTTTAGACTTGTTGTTGTTAAAGGGGGGTCTTGTGTTACAGTTATTTCTAGCGAGATTGATTTGTGGTCAGATCTCATCAGGAATGGCCACACACTGGGGGTGGTACAGTGGTCCTCCATGTTGTTGACCACCATGTCCAGGATATTTTAAACCCCTTCTGGATGTGTCAACCAGCTGGTCCAGGGCATTGGAGTTAACAAAGTCCAAGAACCTTTGGGCAATTGAGTTAGAACACGTATAATTTACCCAGTCTATGGATGGGTAATTAAAGTCACCCAAAACCAGGGTGTTTGGTTGTATCTTGATTGAATCGAGTGGATCCAAGTAGGCTGAGTGGATCTCCTGATTCATTGAGGGGGTCCTATAGCTGGCAAAGACCTGAACAGGGATCTTACCTACAGTAAATTGCTTCTGAAGTAATTCAAGAGAATCATGCTGTTTAACCAATCCAGAGGTGTATTTATCTTTAATGAATATTGATACACCACCACCTTTAGTTCTCACTTCTTTAGTTTGTGGTCTGAATGTATGGAAGGAAATGTAACCTGGTGAAGCTGGGGTGCTCTCCTGAGCCTTAAACCAGGTCTCAGTAACTGCACAAATGTCAGCATCTTCCAGGGTGAGGACTGCTTCCAGTTTGTGCAGTTTCTGGTTTAAACTCCTAGCATTTAGCAGCATAACCTTGACATTGTTTTTAGAGGGTATTTTTAAGTCAGGAAGTTTGTTCTTGTGACATTGCCTAAAAAGGCACTATGGGGATGACAACAGCCTTAGCCAGTAACCAAAATTCCAGGGGTGAAAGATGAAGACCATCTCTCGAAAAGCATTGAGGTCTGTTGACCATGTCATCCCAGGGTGACAGATAATGGATCCCATTTGAATGACACCAGAAACTAAGTCAATTGTTGAAGTCAAATATTTTTGTTTGTATTGAAGTATCATCCTAGGTGAAGGTAAAATCCTGCTTAAGACTAGGGACATAATCCAAGAGCTCAATCATGTCTCTCTTCATATAGTCCAGTGAGGTACATCTAAAGTCATTCACACCAACGTGGACTATGACAGAGTCAGAACAGTACCATACTTGTTGTTCAGCTTCACTGAAAGTATCACCTGTCAGTGAGGGACAATTACAAGAACTCACCAATGGAGCACCAGCAGAGCACTAAGGGAAAATTTGCAAGGAAAAATGTTTGCATCTATAATCACCAATGGTCCCCACCACTCCGTGGCAGTGCATGATGCACAAATGCATTGCTATGTAGCAAATGAGCACCAATTGATCTAAACAAATTAACCAATAAAAATCTCAAAACTCAGCCATGTTCCAGCAATCTTCAATCAGATAAGTTCAAACTGCACACTCCTGCCACTACGCTGCAGGGGAACCCTCTCCAATAAAAGATGGCCTGGTTTAGTGCTCTAGTTATACATACAGAACTAGATTCAGCAGGTCTATGCTACAGCAAACAAAGTACACCAATTTCAGAAAAAAAAACAGTTCCAATAAGCAGGCACAATAAGACTTCAACAAGTAATTCCTAGCTCAGAAAGGCAGAAGCTTCCCTCTCCTGCCAGAAGAGTGTAGACTACAAACCCTCTTAATGTAAAACAACTGGCCTGATGCCCAAGTGCTTAAACCAAAACCAAGAAGCTTAGAATAACAGTTAAAATGTAATCAGCCTACTAACAAGCAGTAATAAATGCAACAGAATAAATGCAAATGAACAATTTTAAAAACAAGCAGCAAGAGCAAAATAAAATAATAAAGTAGAAAGAAACACAAATACGGTAAAAGCAGCTGAATAAAGTGCAATTTTTTAGGTTTAATTGGGAAGGGAGGAAACAGAAGATAATACAAGGTTGAGAAACTAAGAGGGTGGGTCTTCCCAAATGATCTCTCTGTACTCAGTTGAATGAGCTGATGAGACTGTCCAAAATCAGATTTATAGAAGGGGCAGGCAACTCAAAAGCCACCAACTTTAAGAACACAACAACAACTAGCCGGTGGGAGGGAAAAATAAAATGCAGCCAGAGATCAACAATATTCAGGCAGAGTACAGCAAGCAGACCAAACAAACACTTCAACTAAATAGAGATATTTCTAACTAAACAATCAATGCTGTTTCTCAGCTCCTCCCACTAATTAACTGATGTTATTTGCTGTTTGCAAAAGGAATTATTTGCTAACATTTCTAACTGACCCCAGCTAAACCTCTTAGAACTCCAACAGAAAAGAAAACTTAAAACAAAACAAATCTAATACAAGAATAAGATACAAAATAAAGTGTCCAAAACTTAAATGAAAAACTTCAATTCAAAATAAAATGCAGCCAGAGATCAGCAATATTCAGACAGAGTACAGCAAGCAGACCTTGTGGTTTAAAGATCTAGGTACATGCGTGATCTGGCTGATCCTTGCTCCAGACAGACAGCTCACTGTGATCTCCTTGTTTAGCCTTATAAAGGGGACAGTCAGTATGTCTTACAATGGCATCCCCTATAACTAGAATGTTTGGCTGTGTCCTGTGTTGCCTTATGGGCTTGGAAGTGGGGCTACTATGATTTTGCGTGCATAGGGCCACTGAGAGAAGCTTTAAGAAGGCCTTGGAGGTTTGGGTGGATTACAAATGAATACCCCCACATATATGGTTTGTTCTTTAGTATTGGTAGTGAATGTTTTGGGTGTAACACTGACAACCTGGTTTGCATTTTTCATGTGTGTGCATATGAGACCTTTCCCTCCAATGACATTGTGTATCTACATCTCTTACACACTGTGTTTGTATGATCTAAAATTAAATGTTTGTCAATGAACAGGACACACTTACTACACTGCCTCAAGATCAAGATGCCCACATCCACCAGGCCAGAAACAGAGATGGCAAGGATGTGCCTATCCATTATAGCAAATCCTTAGTAGATGGGAAGGAGTAGGGGAAGAGTCACTTAAAGGTCTAAGTGAAAGTGTTTAGTAATATACTATAGGATTACCTGCAGTGGTGCTGCCCTCACTGCAAACTGGTAGATCTTCAAGCAGCTATGAATAGTGGGACACTAGGAGACTATGGAAAGTGGTTCCTGTATGTTTGCTCAATGCCCAAACACAAAGCTTTTATACTAGCAGGATGAAAGACTTTTACACAGTTAACCCTGAGAAAAGTTCCCAAATACAGAAAAAAACTATGCAACCATAGGAGAACTTCTACAAAAACAGAAAAACTTTGCAAAACTTAGAAATATTTTGGCCAACTCAGGAGAACTTTAACATACTCAGAGTAGCTTTTGCAATATCAGAAGAGGTTAGGAAATATCAGAATACTGTTAAAATGAACTAAGAGCAATATATTAACAAACAGATGGCATTTCTTTAACACGTGTCGGCTAAAAACAGTGATGAATTCAACCAAATCAATAAAAACAGCACAGAACTGTTAGCATTGAGATAGAGCAAGTGCAAAAAAAAACAAAACAAAAAAAAAAACATATCAGCTTTGTAGGTCAATAGATCGGTTTAGATTAACCCAAGATCTTTTAGTCACAGGTGTGCAAGCCAGGCATACGGAAACTGTGAATAAATGGAAACAATCAATATATTGCTATCAAGTAGTAATGATTTTTACATTTGGAGTCTACTGATGCTAATGGTTTGACATAAGAAATTGTAACACATTTCAGATTTCTGCCTGATAAGGAGTTTGCTGCAATACTGTACTTAAAGCACTTTATTCCTATTATATTTATGTATTAATTAGTCTTGCAGTTATAGTAACAAAATCAGTTAAAACAGAAAATGCATTTGTTAATTATTTCTTTTTTTAATGGAAATAATTTTATATTCATACTCAGGAGCACCCTCAAAGTAGCTCCCTAATCTCGTGTTTGGATGAATTATATTCTATTTCCTTATCAACTGCATAGAGAACACATAAAAGCAATGTTGTTTACCTGTCTCAGGTTTTTGTTTCTTAACATTTCTAAGAAAATTACTTGTGCTAAGTGAATGGATGACTGCAAAAGTCATTCCCCTCCATAAGGGAGGACCATTGACCATCCCATGAAACTACAGACCCATCAGTCTAACAAGCTTAAGATACAAAACCATGGAATGAACTATCATGGAAGTGATAAACAAGGACATTGCCAGCCTACAGACACTGCACCCATCACAATTTGGCTTTGTTAAGGGAATATTGTGCCTATTTAACCTAGTAGACTTCTTTGGAAGGGACACTGAAGCAATGGATGAGGGTAAAACAGTGCATACCATCTATCTTGACCTAGTCAAGGCATTCAAAAAATTACCCAACTCAGGCACTGTTGACAAGTTCTCTGAGCTAGACACAAATGTCTACATAACTTGTTGGATTGCTGGCTGGCTCACAAACAGGACCCAGGCAGTCAGGATTGGTGAGATTGCCTCCACCAAGAGACCAGTCACTAGCAGAGTACCTCAGGGCTTTGTGCTGGGACCACTCCTGTTTGGCATCTACTTCTCAGAAGTCAAGACTAATGTTTAAGGCCTCTGGCTCACCAAGTTCATAGATGACTGTAGACTGTGAGCTATTATAGATTCCCCCAAGACAACAACATCTGGCAAGATGGTTTGATGTAGACAAATGGCTGATGCCAAATATATGGCCTAAAATTCAATGACAAACATGTATTATAATAACCTCTGGGAAACAGTCAACCAAAGTTAATTACTCCATTGAGAAAACACCCCTAAGAGATCAGGGAACATATATAAACAGCAACCTGGCCTTTGACCAACACATAGCTAAGATATTAAGAAAATCATTCTATGTTGCCCAACTTATAGGAAAGGGAATAGCATCCAGGTCCAAGGAAGCTATAATACCACTGTACATGGCCCTTATCAAATCCATCACTGAGTACAATGCCCTCTTTGGCATATAACTAACCAATCACTTGCAAGAGCTGGAACGCCCACAAAGGATTCTTAGCAAAAGAATTCAGGGCATGAATACCTTGTCCAATACTGATCGCCTAAAGGCTCTGTCTCTGTATTCACTCTCCTACAGGCTGCTGAGAAGGGATCATTGCCTGGCTTCCAGGGCTTCTTCAGACCCAGCCTGATAGATCTGTTGCAAATGCACAAAACAAGCAGCACTTGAAAACTAGATCAAGAGATCTGAACTTCACTTGTGACATAACAAGAATGCGTTGGAGAGACAGATATGTGTCACAAAGGATCTCGGGGCTATGGAGTAGGTTCCCCATCCATGTAAATAGAGTTCATTCCTGTCTCTATTCAAACTAAACTTTGAAAATGGATGGAAAATTGTAAATTAACCCCTGGTCTGTCCCCATGTCCATTATGGGCAGAGGCCATCAATAGGAAAAAGCATTATCTTAACTAACCCCCCCCTACAAATACCTTAGTTACTTCCCTATTAATATGCCCCCCCACATAGATACTCATGATACTCCATATACAAAGAGGTTTGGTGTGCAGCTAGGCTTGTAAGGACCCTAATGGTCGTTAGCCTAGTAACAACCTATGGACATATGCCCTTAAGACTGATTTGCATAAAGATTCATAACAGTGTTTCAGCCATGTCTGGTACTGTTGTAAGGTGATCTTCTTCTTCATTCCATGCCTATCCTAGTACTAACTGATCACAAGGCAGATAAACTTTACCCAAAGAGGGTGCCTACAAGCCCATTGCATGACACACAGACAAATGTGCAATACAGTCAACTCACTGATGGCATGTACCAGCCCATTGAGTAATATCCATAAATGCAGAAGGTTTTATCAGTTCCAGTAGGACACATGTTTAGGACGAGACAGAAAACCAGCACAACTAACAAAAACCTGCTGTCCCTAAGTATTGAGTTGGAAAGTATTTGACTCACCATGTTTTCTCAAAAATAATATTCTTCCTTGATTTCTTACACATCTATTAAAATGGAATCCAGTTGTACTTATATTTCAAAAAAAAAAAACACAATTTTGTTTTGTTATCCTCTCAGCAACCTTTTTTTTCTGTTAAAGTGTATTGGTCATGTTCTAAATGTTAAGTAAAAAAAACTTTGAAGGTGTATACAACCTCTTTGCCATATGCAATGCCAAATTACACAGTTTTTGAAGCAGAAAGTGTCCTGTTTTGGCATTTTATTTCCTTGGGAAGCAGGACTCCTGAAATTTTTTCTCAGAGCTGAACATTCCTGCCATGATATCATAGAAGACTGAACCCACAATGCTTCGCTTCCTAAATTAATGTATGAATTACTATATTTCCATGTTAAATGCATCAGAAGTAGTTTCTTTCTTCCCTGAAATGCAAATTCTTAACTAGTTCATGCAGATGGAACACTTCTTATTGAAATTTAACACATGATGATGTAATAGTGAAACCACAATGCAAATAAGATGCAGATCCTCTAAACGTTAAGTTTTTAGTTGCCTGCAACATTGATATTTTACAATGATAAATCTTTGCTCAGTATCTACAAAGACATGATGTGGGTGTGGTTATAGAGAACACCTGAGTAAACAGTGAACCTACAAAGCTTTAATACTACTGTATATATATATATATATATATATATATATATATATATATATATATATTTTTTTTTTTTTTAAACCAATTGTGATGTTATCGTTAAGGGTATAAGTGAAAACAGTAAATGTAAAAAAAAAGAATACTTCCAAACGTCTTTCTTTCTTGGAAAAGTTAAATTAGACTGTGGAAGTTTTTTCATTGTTTGCTCACTGATTAGTTTAACCCAGCTGGTATATTACAGAAGTCTTTGTAAATGTCTTTCATATTATAATTTTTGTTTAATAAGAATGTGGCGATGAAACTTTTACTATAGCAGTTTAAGAAAACTAGTTTAGAAAATTGGTATATGAAAACATGTTTGCATATCATATATTTTTAAATAAATTTAAATTAAGCATAATAGGTAATTGTATAGCATTGCATGTTGTATATGCAAATTAGTTGTTATGTCACAAAATAACTCCCTGATCATTTAACACTGTACTACCAGCTCCTGAAGGAAAATTCCAGTCTAGATATTTTGTTCATTCATGTTGCTTTTTCAAGTAGGTCTCACTATACATGACAAGTGTACCTCATTATAAGGAACCTGTATCATCTGAGTATTAAACGTTTCATGTCCCTCATTCTTCCACACTGACAGGGTCTGTCACTAATATCCATGGTGTATAACACGGAATCATATTATTTCATCACAAGAACTGTTTTTAGTTGAATTTGTTAGTTATCATTCCATATTTCTCCATTTATTCCACATTATGAGAGATAGTGATCCATATTATGGAGCTGGCAGATTGATAGCTATGTATCCCATATAACTATCAACCTCTTATCACCAGAATCAGGTACAGAACCAAAAATAAGTAAGGCCAAAAGTGCCAAATCAGGGACAGTTTCTAAATATTCTTTTAATTTGGATGATTTTTAAAGCTAGATTAGCAAACAAAAGCATCAAAAGTCAGGTAATTTCCTAACTCACAATTAGCAAAGCTGCAAAAGTCTCCTCATACACAAAGTTCCTCTCCCATAGTGCATCTTTAGCAAAGCAAAATGTTCCGAATTATTCTACACAAAAAGAAAGTTCATAATACTTAATGTATGTATTTAATACACATGTATTGTATGCAGTTAAGTTATGCAGAAGCCTGGCTTGATGTTCAGACCTTTCAGGGACTCTGCTATGTGCCAAGTTATTTTTAAGACCATTATTAGATCTATATTAGAGTACACCTCAGGATTCTGCTGCTACAGGAAAACTGACTTACTGCTACTTGAACTTGTACAAAGGAAATTTATAACACACATTGCTGCTTGCAGAGAAACAGATTACATTCTTAGGCTTCAGTACTTAAATCTGTACAGTATATGTTATTGTTGTGCAAAAAGAAGGTAAAGTCTGACCTATAGGACCTTAATTGTGAAATACTAAGAGTAACCCTGGGATATGGATCATATTAAATACAAGGCAACTGAGCCTAATGGCCATTTACTCCATACAAGTACCCACCTTAAACCTTAATTCCTCTGTCAAGTCAAAGGTTTATTTGTAAATACACATCCAGTCATCTAGTTCTCCTTGCAAAGAATATAATGTATGACATACTGCTAAATTTGCACTGTAAGTCTGTACCAAAAGTATGGGAGGCATTGCGTCCTGAATTTCTCTCTCCAATATGTTTTACTTATTTGCTTATGTAGGTTTAGATCACTGTCTCTAGTATTATTGGGACTGTTTGAGTTTATGGAGATGCAAGAGACCCTGGACTACTGAGTGCCTAATGGCACAGAAGGCAAGGTACAGAAAACTCTTCATGAGTCTGTAAGACAGTGAATAAAGGGAAAGTGCTTCCAGTCTTTTCTGGTAGCTTAGGGTTCTTAAATCACTAATCATTTTAGTTAGGAACCTATGGGATCTTTCCAGTTGTTTGATGTGTCTAGTGAGGTACATCTCAAGGCGTACATTGTATTTTGAGTGGCCATATCAATGCAGAGTATGTGGGGACAATGAGTTCATTACATCTGGATGATATTCCTTTTGTGATTAGCTGTGCTGAGGAGAATGACTTTCTGACCACTATAGCAACATAATGATCAAAGAAGAGGGAGATATCAGCCCCTGCTGACATTCTCATTTTGAAGTGGGCTTTTGTGTATGCTATAACTAAGGTTGATGTCTACTTAGTGTGGCAATATTTCACTGTGGTGCATTTAATTTGAGCCTGTTAATTATACATCAGGTAATGACAAGTTTATGTTGGAGGTCCTGATCTTCAGAGGGGTCTTACGAATGATACACAGTTTACAATCATCTGCAAATATTGTTAACCAAAGATCTTGGTTTGTGATCTGGAGATGTGAAAAGTAGATTTCAAACAGCAGATGTCCCAGTACTGAACCCTTAGGAACAACACTCGTCACCTTTATTCTCTCAGAGGAAACACCTGCTATCCTCACCATGTGGGTTTTATCATCTAGTCAATTTGCTGTCCATCTTACCACATACATAACTATTTGAAATATGGTAGCATGAGGAATGGTATCCAAGTGGCCAGGTTGAGGTATGCTGTGTGTACCAGCATGACCACCGTCAACCTCCTGTGTTAATCTTAACCAGATCCAAACTGCAGTCAGTCTGGCCTGATAAGATTTGTAATAATAATAGTTAATCAGGTTAGTTCCATGACTTTGCAAATGAGATTTGTCAAACTGATGGGGCAATAATTTCCAGGGTCAGTCGCAGGGCCATCCTTGTGAAGTGACATCACAACTGCTGTGCACTAGGCTGCAGGGGCACAGCAAATGGTTAAACTCAGGTTGAATAGTTTAAGAAGCTACTCTGCCAAGGCCTGTTTAATACTATTTATTAAGCAACCAGGTATATTATCCAGTCCCATGGAGGATTTAATTGTAGTTTTAAAATGCACCTTTGGAGTATATGTTCTTTAGTGATGGTGCAGGATCGGAGGTCTTCAGGGATAAGTTGGCTTTGGATAGTTAACTCTGGGATGAAGTTTGACCTGAATTTGTTTGCTATTATGTTGGCGAATTCCACTGGCTGTGAGAAGATGGTACCATTTTGAATAAGTTGTGAGTAATGTTGGGTGTTATTTTTTAGCTTACTGATGTAGCTAAAAAAGAAATTATAATTAACTTTAGTTTGCGATGCTAGCCAAACACCATGGGCTGCCTTGGTTTTCCTAATGGCATTTTTTAAATTCTTTCACAATACCTTGATGTTAACCTTGATTTGAGGTTCATTTTATCTGCTGTATACTTAAGGAGTTTATTTGTTGTATAGTTTATTTATGTTCGTTGACCACCTTGATGGTTTGCTCTTAAACTTCCTATTATATTTAGATATGGATGGGACTGCCAGATTTATACATCTATCTGAGCATAGAATGTTTTATGTAACTCAATGTGTTGAGGGATGCTGCTATACATAAATCTGGAGACGTTATTAACAAATGGAAAAGATTTGCACAATTGAAATCCTTGATTTCTGTGACATTGCCATCTTTTGGTTTGGGAATTTTAAAAGTAAAGATTACCAGTTTATGATCTGACTTACATGGGGAAGGATATACCAGAAGAATGATAGATGCAGATGCTATATTTCTAAGACCCAGGTTTGGGATATTTTGACCTCTATTGAATTCTTTGATTATTTGGTCCACAGAGATTTTGTTATTAAATCTAGGAACATTTGGGCAAATCCTACAAAGTGAAAGTGTCCCAGTTTATTGAGGGGTAGTTAACTTTTCCCAGAATAATGGAGTTTTTGCTTAAAGCAAGTACTTTAGGTATATTTAGGGAGTTAACAAGATTTTCAGGGAACAGATATGGAGTCCTGTTACAGGCTATGAGTTGATATTTTTTTCTGTTTAAATTGGATTTGTATTTCAATGAGTTTGGTCTGTGGGGGCTCTAAAAATGTGCCCAGATGTGATTTGGATTCTCCCAAATATGGATATCTCCCATAGTTGCCATTTGGTCAAAAGGCATGGAAGGCACAAAATCCATGTATGGGAAATGGTGCTATATGAACATTTAAGCCAGGTTTTGGGGATTACACACAGACACACACACACACACACACACACACACACACACATGGATGCTTTCAAATTGCAGGAGGGTCCCCAGGTTGTTCATTTTATTATTAAGAGAGAACCATCTTGATGTGACCTTGCATTTAATTTGATTTTTAGTTATCCTGAGATGTTCATTAGTTGGTTAGTGCCTAAAAAGTGCACTATGGGGGCAGCACAGGCTTTAACCAGTCCATTTGAACCTTGAAAAAATAAGTGCCATCCATCATTAGCAAATCAAGTTGGCCTATCCAGCATTGTATCTTTGGCTAACACATTCTGGATCCACCTGGAATGACACCAGCTCCTTAGCCAATTGTTGAAGACAATTATCTTTTCTTTATACTGTGGTGGCATTCTCAGAGAAGGAAGGATTTTGCTCAAGACCAACAACTTACATGTATTTGAGACATGCATAGAAAGTTCTGGAATGTCTCTCTGCAATTCCCACAGGGTTTTGTGTGCCACACTATTTACCCCCACATGGAATACTGCCACTTCAGATTCATATTTGCTAGGTGGAAGGGCTATTAGGGCCCTGAGATGTCCTGATCCTGGTACCTGAAAGACAGCTCACCATCACCCTGTTCTTGCTCATCCAAGTATGACTTGCATTGGTGTGCCTGACAATGGAGTCACCAATCGCTATAATAATTTTATTTGTAGAATTGGAGTAGTCAATTTTAGATGATTGCATCCTGATGACTCTTTTCTGTGGATGTACCAGTAGATGATATGGTGGGTGGGTGTGACTTTAGCTGAGAGAGAGTGCTAATGGGTCTAGAAAGCTTAGGCAAGGACTTTTTTACACCCTCAGCTTTTGTCTATAACCATGCCCATAACATGATATTATGATCTGTATGGGACAATGATTTACATACAACTGCAAAGCATTATGGGCAATAAAAAGCAACTTACCTCATTTGAGGTGTAGCTTCTTTCTTGCATTGTGGTTTTTCTGCCATATCATTGCATGTGTTAATTTTCATTGTAAGGTGTTCCACCTGTAAGAATTAACTGACGACTTATTAAAAAGTAAGAAACTTCTACTGATGCATTTAGCATAGAAACACATTACCCTATATATTAATTTAGGAAGTGATTCATTGTGGGTTTGGTCATTTGTGATGTCATGGCAGGGATTTTCAGCTTGAGAAAAAAAATAAGGAGTGTCCTTATAAAACAAAACACAAAACCAACACACTTTTTTGCATCAAAAATTGCATAAATTGGTATTGTACATGGCAAGGAGGTTATATCCAACTCCACAGGTTTGTTACTTACTTAAAATTATATTGTTCATATAATTGAGCAAATGTGTTTGTGTCTCTCCCAAACAGAATACATTTACTTCTTTGGAATCAGCTAGAAATAATAATTTCCTGCTTGACCTTCCACTTTCTAGAACACATTTGTGCAAAAGTTATATATCATAATTTATGCAGTCTATTGTGACTGTCATTCACTAGTTGTTTCATCAGTTTTATTTATAACTGTTAACCAGGGTAGAACACTGATCACAATGGACCAATGTCAGGTTCTTCCTGGAGATGAAGTAAAAAGAAGTAAGGACAACAAACTGGATTTGTAAACATTCCCATAGTGAAAGAGGCACAATAAACAATATATACTGACGATAACAAGATATAAAACAAGTGTTACTTATTATATTGTTATATTAATAAAAGGCTATTCGGTAATGGTATTTTCTATGATACAAACACTTACAAAAAAGAGGTAATGGAGAAGGGGGATATAAAGAAGACTTGAAGGAGTAAAGATGGTAGACATCTAACAGCTCTCTAGTATAACAGAAATCTACTGGGAAAGTGGATGAAAATAGTTAATGGAAGTTAGGTGAGGTACATTAAGAAGTCACCTGCAATAGCAGTTTCAAAAGGAATTAGATGTCTGGGTTGGTGAAGGAGTATCTGATTTAATAACAATGGACTATTGTGTTACACAATGGTCTATGGTCCTAAATATAGGGTCCCACACACCTATAAACCTATGAATTTACATGCCAGATGCTATTGTATCTCATGGGATGTAGAGATGGTGGGGCAGAGGAGTAGAATAGGGTATTACTTTGGGTGCCAAGTGTACTATGTCAGCAGTTCCATCACTGACAGCATGAAGTAGGTTCTTCAGCAGTAAAGGGACTTCATTATGTCTGAATTTCTATTGTGATTTTAATGGTATGTGTGACTGTTGTGTACACACATTACTGGTAAATTACTAACATATTATTGTGAACCTTACTTGCGTGTCAATTACAATTTTGTTTTGTGTTACCTATCAGGGGCAATATATTTTGGATGTTCATGCCCCATTTGAATTTTGTATGTTGTTAGCATGAGAGTCTTGCCACCAATGTGGTTTTTGGATCATGCTAAGAGCCACATGGTCACTGCTATCCCAAGCTGTGGAATGTACTATATAGATGCACATTAAGTTATTTATTCTGCTTTGATATGTGTATATGCTTTAGATTGTACCATGCACTCCATGATTGTGGACCCTTTGTAAGTACTTTAGAACCATTTGATTAATTTACCCTCTTAGTATGCATTACTTGGGGGTTCCATTTCCTTTACAGAACTGGCTTGCATGTCATGAAATGTAGACGATGATTTCAATAAATGTATTTATTCATTCATTCATTCATTCATTCATTCATTCATTCATTTATTTATTTAAATTTTGTTGACATGGTTATCTCTACTGAGCTGGGCCCATTTTCAGAGGGGACCCATATGAAATGCAATAAAGAAAAAGAAAACAACATTAAAACATTCATATAGGTTTTATATTAGAGTAAATGTCAAAAGAGGTATTTGTTCAGTGAATATTTAAGAACTGACGAGTGAGCTATAGGAAAGAAATCACATGGTGGGGGAAGACTAATTTCCTAGGAAAAAGTAACTAAGGTGTGAGCACAATGGAGTTAAATAAAGTCATAATTAATTAGGTGAAACTGCATTGAGGACAGAATAATATTATGCTGAAGTGAAGCCTCTATGAGTTTTTGAATGGCACTACAAATGCTTTGTTTTCTGAATTATACCAGTCCATTACATTTGTAACCCCTGTAGTTATAAGCGATACTTTGTCAAATGGTCATAACTGCTTAATGCTGTCCTTGAGGAATATACTAAGAGAATTTCTTCATTGTCTCTCTCTGCCACCCTCACATTGTCTCCTTTTTTATTTTATTTATATGATTTCATATAGCATTTGTGAAGGTGACTGTGTTCTCTGGCATTGTGTGCTGTCCTGTGCAAGAGTTTGCTCTTCGACATATTGTAACATGTTTCATAACACTTGCTTGACTATTCCTTCATTTGTTCTTATTTGTATCCTTTTGTACTACTTTGCATTTACATACTGTACTGCTTTTTGGAACCGTACTGTGGTGGTGGTGCTGCGGTAGCATTGTCACCTCACAGTAAAACATTGTCCTGTTCGATTCTCAGCTAGAGCGTCTTCTGTGTGGAGACATGCATGAATGGGCGTACCTTCGTTGAATGTTGTCCGTCAGGGCTGGCAACTCGGCACGTAAAAATCTACTGCCAATCATTAGCGGACCGGAGTTCCGCTGTGGCGATCCCCAACTGGGAAAAGCCAAAAGACACAACAACAACTGCTTTTTGGAACTGTTTGGTATAGTGAAGAGCCTGAACTGTACATTATACAATTATCCTGAATCCTACCCGCTGTTTTCAATAAGCTTCTGTTTTTTTTTTGGGAAACAATTGAGCTGCTCAAGAAGTGCCAGGAAGAGGGTACATCATAATCTGAGACCTAAATAATGAATAGCAGCACTGAATGGTGCAGAAAAGTTGCTTGTTCATTAAGAAACATTTCAGAATTAAACTTCATAGAAATTGATGTTTATCTAAATATTTTTAGATTTTCTTTGTTCCCCAATCCCATTCTAACCATCAAGCCTCCTCCCCAGCTGGCCTTAATAACTCAGTTAGTCAGAATAATGCCAATGGGATTTTCACTTTTGTTTGTTTTTTTTATTTTTCATTTCTATTCCCCACGGCCATGGACGTGACTTTCATGTTTTTAAAAGGGAGAAAATCAAAATGTGAGGGTTTTTGGGTTCATGCCTGCTTTAGTATCATTAAAATAATTGTAGCCATCCAGGATTTAAGTAAAACAATTGTAAGACTTAAAAGGTAGGAACTACATAATTGTAATAGAAGTGCATTTGCCTGAGGATGTAGCAGCGAGTCAACAGCAGGTAGACTATCTGGCTGCAGGACATGACCTGTCATTATAGACTGAATCATTGGTTCTATTTCTTAGATTCATATGTAAAGACTAGGCAATCAGCCTGTAAATTATTGTATGCTTATCCAATGACCAGACAGTGAAAAAAAGTGACAAACAAACCCTGTACCTTGTGCCTGTGAGGTAAACACCTTAAACATTATGTCAACGTCCAACCCTTTTCACCACATGAAAGTTATCTTCACTAAAGGGAAGTTCTAGAAGATCTGTTTGGAGCTGTGTAAGATGTAGAAGTAAGTTCTAGAAGATCTTTTTGGAGCCATGTAAGATGTAGAAGTAAGTTCTAGAAGAATTTTTGGAGCTGTGTAAGATGCAGAAGTAAGTTCTAGAAGATCTTTTTGAAGTTGCGTAAGATGTAGAAGTAAGTTCTAGAAGATCTCTTTGGAGCTGTGTAAGATGTAGAAGCAACATCTGAATCATTTACATCTTAATCCTGAACAGAGTTCCCACTGTTCTCAGCTTGACTGGTAAATACCTGCAGAATTTCTGAAATTAAAAATACCTTTGTCACTTGAGTGATTTCCAGTTTGTGAATGGTGCAAAATCAAATGTCTAATGTTCTCTCCACCATCTCCAGCCTTAGTCATATGGAACTCAAGAGTAGCAGAATAGTTTCTGAGCTTAAAAATCCAACACTGAATAAATCTTAAAGTCTAGTAATTCCTGAAAATAAGTTTTACATCAGCAAAAATGACCTACAATACCCACCTTCTGATTATGCAGGAAAAGACGGGTGAGAGAAGAGCTCTAAAGTAGCTTTATACTCACCATTGTATTCATACTTTAGCCATTTGACCCACTCATTTAGGTTTGCATGGGCATAACAGTTAAATATGTCCTAAAAGATCTTGGAGAAAAGCTTTTTCTCGGTACCTCATCAAATGCCTTACATATATCATCTAGCTTATCCTGGAGACTTGGATGTTGTGCTAAAAAGGCAGCTGGCCAACTAATAGCATATGTTATCTGTTCATGTCTAGGGGAGAATTCAAAAGACAAACAGACATGGCTGGAGAGATTGGGGAGTATAACTTGAAATGGAGAATAGACTACAATCAGATATTTAGCTACAGACATATTATCTGTTTCAGACCATGTTCCAAATGCCCGAAACAAAAAAAAAAAATGCATCATTCATGTAAACATCTGGGAACCCTAATTTAACCAGATCCAGGCTCTCTGACGTTTCATTTATTGCATTTGTCAATGAAGTTGTCTTTCCAACATAACATGAAGAGAATGAGTTAAAGCATTGAAGTCCTCAAGCCAGATTAACCACCATTTTTATATTATTAACAACAAACTGACTCATTTCATATTAGGGAGAGAAGTAGGTTGTTATAACTGCATATAACTCATCTTCCCACATCAGACAGGCACATCCCTACATACAAATATCCATACATACATGCATACATACATACATACAAATATTTCAAGCACGGGCATTAATGCCCATCTATCCTGCCAAAATACCAAAACAGTTGTCCAGGCTATTCTTAAAAATATCTAAACTAGAGCTTGCTTTAATGTAAGGTCATATGAGTATCTATAAATGTATTTAAAATATAAAGTCAGATCACTTTTATTGACTTCTGAATTCTTATTCCTCTTTATCTTTCTTTGGCAAATGAATCAGACTTCTTCAGGGCATACCATAACCTAAACAGTTTAAGTGGATGATGCACCATTATTCTCCAAAAATGAGAAAATATAATTAATTGACCCCATGTAAGTGAAAGCATACATCGTTGAAACCTCAGAACATCGCTGTTCCAAAATTAAATAAAAAATAAAACATTACATAATGTGGGGGGCTGTGCCCCCCACACCCCCCTACTTAAATATATCAACTCCGAGATCGCACTACAGTGCTGAAAATGGCAAAGTAACGAAAGCAGCCAAGTGAATTCTTTCCCAGGGAAAGAATTCACTGAAAAGCCGCTTTGCTATTTTGCCTTTTTGCTCTTTTCAGTTTGATCAAGATGCATTTGACAAACAGTGTCTGCGATCTCGTAATAGGGAACCGTTAAGTACATCCCTAGCAGAAGACCCACACTTAACAGTGCTTATCTCTGGTCAGTTTTTTAGGGAGCAGTTGTGTATTTTTGCGAGCCTACAGCAACCTCTCTCATTTTATGTTTTATTTTTTTGAATGGGTTATTATTTTTGAAAGAACCACCAATTAAACTGTAGGGAGTCTGCAAAAACCAAGAGTACTGTGGTCTTTGTTACTTTACAGCCAGATGGACAAGCTGTGACTGAAAAACGGTAACAACAACCAGTAGGAGATGTTACAGCAACAGATAATATTTTAAGGTCTGCACTGCACTTTTGTACAGTATTCTGAGAAGGTCTAGCTGAATTAAATGATACCTACTGGCTGTTTGCACCATATGGAGCAGATCCTTCTCTGTTTCATTATTACTTTGATTGCATCATAACCAATCTATTTCACTTCACATACTGCTGAGACGCACATTACTGTAAGTTGTGTGACCATCATCCACGATATTTTACTCCACTGCTATTGTTTCATACAGAACACTCTCTTAAATTAACTAATTTTAATTACTACTGAGAGCAAAATAGAACATTTATCTAAAACTGATTATGGGACTGTTTTTCTTATTGCAAAACACGCAAAACAGCAGCTATTTAATGCACATGCTAGAAAGCATCTTGTATGGTATTTGGAAACAATTTCTTTCTCACAATTGCTTTCCTTGTTGCAGGCAAATCTCCATCCCACATCCTCCAAACTAAAGGGGTTTACTAACTGTATTACCAATTTAACTCAAATTAGTTCTGAGATGGTTGCAGATGAATGTATATTACATTTCTTACAGCAACAATCTCTGTTAAAATTATATGTACGGCACAGTGGTGCAGCTGTTACTTACCTCACAGCAAGAGTTTCTCCAGTTGATTCTTGGCTGGGGTTCCCTCTGTGTGGAGACTGCATGTCCTCTCTGTGTTTGTGTGGGTTTCCTCCAGGTGCTCCATTTTTTCCCACATTCCAAAGACATGCATCTGAAGCATTTCTCCCTGGGCCTCTGCTGAAAATGGGCTGCATCCCAGTTGGACTTTCCCAGTTAAAAAAAAGGTTAAATAAATAAAGTATTGTTTATGTCTTTTATCCGATAGCATTTAACATGATAAGCCTAACAAATAAGGTAACATTTGTTTTGCTATTCTGTAACAAAAGCAAAGCTATAGTAAAATAATAGAAATGCCCAATAACCATATACAGAAGGTACTCATCAGTTCCAAAATTGCCTTGAAGACAATGTACTTCATAAATTTAAAGCAAATACCTTTAAATCTCGTGATGCTGAGCAAGATGGTTACAAAACAGAAACTATAGTTCAGTGCTGCTTATATTTATACAGCCTCTCCCTCTGCTGAACAGCACTTTAACTGCAGGTTACACTGAACCCAAGGTGTTCATTATAGCTAATAACAGCTTTGTCCAGTGACTTGTTACTGGGAATCACAGTAGCCAAAATCAAAGCTGTGGAACATATGAAATAATTCAACTTGCTGACGGCTGATTTGTCAGTCAGTGGTGTGCAGATAAAACCATAAAGAAAAAACAAGTACACATGAAATTCTTGTTTCTTGCATATGAGTTTCCTCATTCTATTTTTGTGTCGAAAACGTTTTAAATAAGACTATAGCATAGATTGATATGGATTGTAGTCTTTGAACTTGCAAGTGTAACTGGTAGCATAACATCTTGGGGTAAAGGTCAGTGATAGATTTTGAGGTTGTATCATCAGAACTAAGGCTGTCTGCTCTGGACACAAGGGCCAAGAGAGGTCTTGAAGTGCCAAATGATCACCACTCAATAGTGAGTTGGATCAGAAGGTCAGAGCATTGGCTGGAGAGACCCAGCAGAATCAAACATAGCGAGGGTATCCTGGGAATGTGTAGCAGATGTTCAAGTAAAATAATATAATAAATGCCCAAAAATTACCTATAGAAGGAATTAATCACTTCAAACATTACCTTGAAAAGAATGTGTTTCACAAATTTAAAATATAAGAATGATTTGTTAACCCAGTAATGCTGAAAGAAGTGGTTGCAAAAGCTGGAAGATGTAGCTCAGTGCAGCCTATTTTTACACAGCCTCTTCCTCTAGTGACCAGCACTTTAATTGTGAGGTACACTCATCCCAAAGTATTCAGCATAAGCTAGAATAGATGTATCCAGTGAACTGCTATTGTAAATGGCTTTACCCAAACTTGAGCTGAAACCTGGAAGATGACATATTCAACACTGATCATTTTTGCATCAACTAAATGAGGATTGATGTGTTTTCCATAATGGCCCAGATAAAACCACAAACAAAAAAAAAATGACACAATGTAAGTTTCTGGGAGCATACCAGGCATTTTAACCTCCTCCTTCATATATACCAGTTGAGTTTACACTTTCTTTTTTGTGTGACAAATACATTTTAACTAAGTCATAGTATGGATTGTCTGTAATGAGCATCATGGTCAAGTACAAGGCTATTCATGATAGCAGAGCACCATAGGACAAAGGTTAAAGATAGATTGTGATGCTGGCGTAATGGTTAAGGTGTTTGCCTTACAAACACAAGGTACAGGGTTTGAATCTCACAGGGGATAATTGGCTAGGCTTAAAATGGCTCACAAGGGTGGTTAGCCTAGTACTAACCTATGAACCTAGATATGGGCTAGGCTTGTAAATGCCCTCGGGCAGATAGCCTAGTATGAACCTAGTATGAACCTATAGATGTTCTGGACACACAGGTCAAGAGAGGTACACTGGTAATCATCACTTGGTGATGAGTTGGGTCAGGCAGCCAGAGAGGTAACTAGACAGACCTAGGAGACTCAAATTTAAAACGTGCTTCTGTGTGGGATGAGTTCAACTTCCCCCTCTGGAAGAACTTCATACATGTCCTGGAGGAGGTTGGAGATATGGAGTCTGAATGAACTCCATTTAGTCCTTGCCAGTCATGTGGTGTCAATGAGCAGTGGTCAAAATGTGTTCAGAAATTGACATAGTGGTATGCCTAAGACCTGCTGGTAAACATCAGTGGTGAGTAAAGCTGACAAATTCAAGAAAGAAGCCTTCCATGGAGTGTTAGTACTGTAGGTGCTTCTTTGGATTTGACCAATAGCAATTAACAGGCTAGGAAGGTAGCAGCTATGTCAGTCGCTAAAATAAAAGTCCAGCTATATTTGGAATTTGATCAGGGCAGGGAAAATGACTTTCAGATATCCTTAAAGTCGTTCTAGCAAAAAATCTGGTGATTCAGAATGAGTGGGAAGTTTATTGCCCACGTTGTTTCTAGCAAGGCTGGGGAAATACTCCCTTGAACTACACATAGTTTGCAACGGTTCTGAATCTGGTGGACACGCTCTCATCTGAAGAGGCAGTGCCAAAGTGCAGCTTATGTGACTGGATCCTTTTCTGCATATAGAGTCACTGTGATGATTAAACAGCTCTGTAGTATTAAAGCTCTGGGAGTGGATGAAATCCAGCCAGAAATGGTGAAGACTCAAGATGTTTTTCAAGTGTTGTGGTTAATGAACCTTTTCAGTGTTGCATGGAAGGCAGGGAAATTAGGTGTTTGTAGTCCCTATTTTCCAAAGGAGAACATAAAGATGTTCTACAGTTGTAGAGAATAAAACTTCTCGGCCTCCCACAGAAAGCATATGCCAGGGTACTGGAAAAGTAATGTTATCCTATAGTTGAGCCTGTGATTCACAAGGAGTTTGTTTTTTATCCTGGCCATGGAACAGAGGCTCAACTCTTTTGGTCTTGCACAGATACAGGAGTGGTCATGTGAATTTAATAGTCCTGTCAAGATGCATTTGTGGACTTGAAGAAGGAATAGGACAAAGTAGTCTGGAATGTCTTCTGGAGCTAGAATTATATGGGTTTCCAATGCCACAGTTGTGTGTCATTTGGTCCATGCATTTTTCAGAGTGACAACTGTGTCTGCATACTTGGTATTAAGTTGAATGCATTGGAGGTGGGTGTAAGACTTCTTCAAGGGTATGTTGAGGTAGGTGTAGGACTTCTTCAACAGTGTGTAGAAGTGGGTACAGGACTTCTTCAAGGGTGTGCAGTTTCTCCCCTACTATTTGCAGTTTTCATGGGCAGGGTATCACCGTACAGTGGAGATTTAGAGAGTATGCAGCATGGAGATGTGGGGTAGAATTACTTTGTTTGCAGATGGTGATGTCCTCTTAGTTTCAAGTGGCTGTGACCTCGGACTTGCACTGGAGTGGTTCACTTCTGTGTGTGAAACAGGCAGGATGAGAATCAGCATTTTTGTATTAGAGGTCAGTATTCTCTCCTGGAAGAGAATGGATGTCTCTCTCCAGATGAAGGTGGAATGTTGCATTTAGTGAAATAATTGAAATATTTTAGAGACTTATTCATGAGTGAGGGTGGTGGGGATTGGGACTTTGACCAGTGGATGACTGCACTGTGACAAGATTGCAGGCATTGTACTGGGCTATGGTGGGGAAGTAGAAGATGGGTCCTAGGATGAACTCTCAGTTTTCTGCTCAATCTATGTTCTCATCCTCATGTATAGTCATGAACATTAGGTAGGGCCTGAGTAAGGGACTGATCATTCTGAGAGGACCTTGAATTACAACTATTGCTCCTCAGATGTGAGAGCAGCCAGTTATTGTATAAGTACCAAATGAAGATACACCATGAGAGTTACAGCAGGCACAGCCAGCTATGAAGAGTAGCATGGGTGAACATAGGACTTGCTGGAGAGACTATATCTTTCAGCTGGCCTTGGAGTGCCTAGACAACCCCAGGGTGAGTGAATGACTATGTTTGTGTTTAGGGAAGTCTGGTTTGCCCTTCACACCTCAATAAGCAGTTTAGAAAATAAATAGATGAGAGTACAGGACGAGGGTAAAGAAACTTTTAGACCAAAACACATATTATGTTTGTTGCACTATTCCATTATGTTCATTCTTACTCCAAAGACATGCATCTGGAGCGTTTCTCCCCGGGCCTCCACTGAAAACAGGCTCTGTGGAACCTAGTCGGACATTCCCGGTCAACAAATGTTAAAAAAATAAAATAAAATGTGCAGAGAGCTACAAGCATTGCAGTGAATAAAGCAGTGCAAGTAAACAATATGCAGCACATACAAATACTCTAATTTCAGTAGCATCTGTCAAGTTTCAGTCTGCAGTGACAATAATAATGCAGGAAGAAGAGCCATGCTTCTGAGTACTTTCCTTTTAGAAGATGTTCAGTGTCTCACAAGTGATTTTATTCACACTCATAAAGCATTCAGTTACTTTGTGTAGTATATGGGCTATATATTTTAAGTATGCTAACGGCTTTAACTATGCTAATGCTTATGTTCTGGAATATGTATATCGTGTACTCATTCCTTCTTGAAGCTCATTCTAAACAAACACTTTATGAAAGCTAGAAGCATTCATAGTGTTCCTGTTGTGTACTGTGCACTTGACCAAATATTAAGATGCCACATGTTGACAAAGTCAGGAAATGCATTTGCAGGAGTGAAGAAATATAATTTCTTAAAAACAAATGTATGTGTTTATAAATACAGAAATATAATTCTTAGTGGTCAGACATTCTAGATGCAACCAAGAGGAACTATCTTGCTACAAGGCAGATTAGCACAAAACAGGAACATATGGCTCCAGAAATTTGTTTTATTCCTCCTTTTGAGTAGAACGTCAAAGAAGTTTGAAAAATGTACAACCCGCCATATTTCCACGTGTTGTTGGGAAGAAATCAAGCCTTTAATATATTTAATGTTTATACATTTCTTAAAGAGGAGAAAGGTAGGATAGCAGCAATTAGTGAGAAATTCAAAAATTATTTTAAGCATTGAAAGAATTTGTCATTTATTCATTTCTTACTTATAGATAACAGAAGGTCCTACAGAAACTATGGATGCTTATGTTCCTAAAATGAAATAAAACAAGTATTAACAAATTAATTTATCAGAAGAATAAAATAAAATAAAATAAAATAGTCCAACAACTGTGAATCTTGTGATTTGCGCAATTCTTTAATAAGATGCAGAACAACTTGTGATATAAGAAATGATTGAGGAAGAGGGAGTGAAAGCATGTAGAGTATGTTTAATTAAAATGATCGGTTATAAGAAATAAGTGAAGACATGCACTTGTAGAGGATAAAGTATGGGCCAAATGAAACGTCAAAGATGGGAATAATGTCAGAACAAGTTATAATAGTAATGGCTATGAAATATAGGGTTATGTGAGAATGTATTATAATAATAGTGAAGAAACGAAAGAGAGGCATGAAGTGTACAAAATGCTGTATAGTGAAAGGTCAAGCTTCTTGTACTGTGTGGGAACAAGCATACGAAGAAGCTCTGTTCTGTGTCTAACTGGTTTTGTAAAATCTCTGCTAGATGGAACCATTTTGCAAAGATGCATAAAACAAAAAATGTTTGCTTGGGTTCAAAAGTATTTATATGGTGTTGAATAGAAATAAGAAAATGAAATCATTGCTTGTAGTATTAAAGTGAAAAGAGTTGATAAAGTCAAGTCGTAAAGTGTGCCAGAGGTACTGAAACAAGAATACAAATCAGATTGTTGACTAGAAATGTAGACTTAAAAGCTTGACACAAGTGTAGAGATAAAATTATGTTTGAAGATACCTTTGAAGTACTTTGGTTAAAATATTAACAACATCTAATTATAAATATATATATATATATATATATATATATATATATATATATAAACAAACTTCAAGGTCACACAACAGAGGAGAAAGGGCAGAAACCTTTTCCTAGTGTAACTTCAATTTTGTCAATATTTTTATGCTTTGATGTTTTTCAGTTTTCTCTCCATTTAGAAATTTTTCTGTCGATCTTATGCTGTTTTAGATCATTTTAGGCAATCCCAAATATATCTTTATCTATGTATGTATGTATATATATATATATATATATATATATATATATATATATATATATATATATATATTGATATATATATCTATATATCTATATATATATATATATATATATATATATATAAACACACACATTTGGTGCAAAACCTTGTGAAGTGGCTTTTTCATCGATAGTGAAAAACCCAGTACAGTTGACCGAAAATCAACTGATCGAAAAGTACTGGCTTTTACTCCACAAGATCGTACAGTGGGGATCGGCACATATGCCCTTTCCCAACTGTAGTGTGATCTGAGTTGCAGAAAAACTTTTTGAGTGTTTTGTTTCAATGGTTTGCAGATCAATTTTTTCTGTTTTCACCATTTGAGGTTGATGAAGTTATTGTTGAGGTTTCTGCACATCAGTGACCAGTTACAAATCCATTCACACACACACACACACACACACACACACACACACACACACACACACACACACACACACACACAAAACACAGACAGGAAATATTAAGCAATAAAGCAGTCGTGTGTGTGTGTGTGTGTGTGTGTGTGTGTGTGTATCATGTGGTATATGTTCCTTCTAGGTGGCTACAGATATTCACATTGTCTCTGTTGTATAATCAGTATTCTGACAAGTATCTAAATGCTATAACTTGTATGATTCAAAACCAGTCTCCTCGTTTCAGTTCTTTTGACTAAGTTATAAAAATCAGAATGTGAATCTTCAAAGGGCCATTTTTTTCTGCGGTAAGAAATAACTAATCACACATCACTTTTGCAGAGTACATTTATTTTACTTTGACAAAAAAATATTTAATTAGAGCCTGATACTGGTGTGTTGTGTTTTTAGCGGACTGGAGTTCTGCTGTGGCTTCCCCTAACCGGGAAAAGCCGAAAGACACAAACAAACTGGTGTGCTGTGTTTTCAGTAACTGACTAACTCTGACAACTTCTCTGTATGCTGTCTACATGAACAATCTCTAAATGATTCAGATACAGCAGTTTTGTTTAAGCTTGGCATCTCTGTTTTCTAATACTGGTTTGACAGTACACTTTACACATGCCATAGTTAGGGTACAACAATTACCATCAAGATGAGACTATTGTCATGCAGTGAAGGCATTTTTACAGTTGTCAGCATTGCAAGAGTTGTTATGAATAGGTCACTCATATCTAAAACAGGTATTCCCTTCAGATGTAGCATGTATTTTATCTGATGGTGTCTTTTTTAAGTGAAACCTGCTCAGACAATTTGTTTCAGTTAATTGGCAAATGGTGAAAGATAACTTATTCCAAGATTTTGTGACATGTAATTGGACTGTGTGTGTGTGTGTGTGTGTGTGTGTGTGTGTGTGTGTGTGTGTGTGCGCGCATGTGTGTGTGTGTGTGTGTGTGCGTGTGTGTGCACGTGTGTGCGTGCGTGAGTGCGTGTGCATGTGCATGTGCGTGTGTGCGTGTCTGTGCGTGTGCGTGTGCGTGTGTGTGTGGCAGGGTGATCTCCATATTGCCAGCTCACTAACTAAATCAGATCTTGGCTGATCAGTGTTAATGAAATAAAGTAATTTAGACAAACCATATCTATAACCTGTTATTATTATGATCCTACAAGCTGCTGCAGCTATATATTCCAGCTTAATCACATCTAAATTCTGGGACAGAAACTACTATAGGTATGTTGTATGAGACACGGGGAGCTGTTTCATCCTAGGATGCTGATGTGTTATAAACTTTCAAACTTACACAATGCTGGTTCCTTATTACCTATTTTAAAGCCTACACATTAACTATTTAAATCCTACATATTGCTGGTTCATTATTACCCATTTTAAATCCTAGGTTCTTTATTACATGTTTTAAACCCTGCATGATGTTGGTTCCTTATTACATTTTTAAATTTTACACATTGTTGGTTCGTTATTATTTATTTTAAATCCTACTTATTGTAGGTTCCTTATTATCTGTTTTAATCTTGTATGATGTTGGTTCCTTATTACATTTTTTAAATTTTCACATTGTTGGTTCGTTATTATTTATTTTAAATCCTACTTATTGTAGGTTCCTTATTATCTGTTTTAACCTCGTATGATGTTGGTTCCTTATTACATTTTTTAAATTTTACACATTGTTGGTTTGTTATTATTTATTTTAAATCCTACTTATTGTAGGTTCCTTATTATCTGTTTTAACCTTGTATGATGTTGGTTCCTTATTACATTTTTTAAATTTTACACATTGTTGGTTCGTTATTATTTATTTTAAATCCTACTTATTGTAGGTTCCTTATTATCTGTTTTAACCTTGTATGATGTTGGTTCCTTATTACCATTGCCTGTTTTAAGGACTCTTATACGTTGTTAACTTCCTGAGTTGAAAGCACCAGTGCAGGCCATTCATTATGAGTGCTTCTGCAGGTATAAGTGTGAGATGTCTTCAGGACCCAGTTAAGTTTTATACGAGTGCAATGACATTGTCACCTGACCTCTGGCAGTGCCTGCTCCTCCTACTTCCTCCTTCAGACGTGAGAGGGAGTTATCAGCTGCCTCATCATAAAACTCTTGATGTCCCTCTAACCCTGGGGGGATGCTAATCAAACCCCAATAACTATAACTGTAACTCATGATGAAAGCCTCCATACCTCTGGTTAGAATAGTAGGCTTTGAATTTCTCGCTCAATAGCCTACTCATCTAAGATCTGTTAGCAGCCACAAAGCATGGAATTAACATAGCAAATCTACTGAGTCAAGCATTGACTTTTGCATCTCTCGGATTTTGATATGTACATCTACTTCCAAAGATGAAGCTTGTGGGTTCATGTCATAAGATTACAAAAGCCGCCTATGATGTGGTTAGCCAACATCACAGCAGGAAGATAACAATTCTTAAGGAACTGAGCAGGTCGTGTTTATCTTCATTATCTGTACTATTTAGTGGTTACGTATGGCAAGTGTGGTTTTTGTTTTTTTTCTTTTTACTTTTGACCTGAAGAACTGTAGTAGTCTTAATAAATACACCTTCTGATGTTCAGCAAATGGTAATTTTAACCTCAGTATTGCTCAAAGGATGAACATCTTACTATAATGGTACCACTTCAGAGTTCTGACTGAAAGCACTGATAATACTTCCCTGCAGATAAAAATAAATACCGCCTCATTATTCTTTACATTGAATTTTTAATGTAATTGATTTACTTTACAATCAGACAAGTGAAATTTTATTTATTAAATGTCCTCTGGTTTATTAAACCTTAAAATTAACCAAAGTCTTATCCAAGAAAAGTAAGCTCCCAAAATGATAGGGAGGGAGCACAAGAACATTTTTTTTCTGTCTAAATGGTAGGAAAGTGTGATAGCTATTTGGCTTTCTACCACCACAAAATGTACATAATGAGCTCAGAGACCCTACATTTCTGAGGAAAACAATAATGTATCTCTGACATTGGTCTTAGGCTGTCTGTAACTAGTTATGGAAAAACGGCATTTGAGAGCAAATTTCAACACAATATAAAGAATAAATCTTTCAGCATAATAACACTATTCCTAAGTAATTTCTATGTATTTGTCTTGCACAGTTAGCATGATACTGGCAATATATTTTCATGTTATTACCAAAAATATAGAAAAGAAATATGAGCAATATTTCCTAATTAATTGTAAAGCTAAATCCTGACCTAATAGTTACACGATAAAAAGTATACAGCAAAGTCACTAGCAATACTAGTGATGCTATGGAATCTTCTCCTGAATTATTTTATGGTGTTATATTAAGAATTTTACTTCACTTGTTTTTTTATATAAGTTGAGCACACAGCTGTTAAAATAATGGTAATTTTAAATGCATACACATGTCAAAACTGCCTGGGGGTTTAGCTCATAAATTATTCACACTGCATGTATAAATGTAAAATTCAGCTCCAGAAAGAAATCTCAGATGGAATTTTACTGCATCGTTGTTTCACATTGTTATAGACAGTTCTGCACAATTATACGGGTAATGGTGTACCATCAACATCTGCACTAAACATTCAATTGGAGAAAGTGACTCAGATTTGACTTCTCAGATATACTTATTAGAATTCAGAAACAAAGGGTGTTTCTGTACAAAGATCAAACAGGCCCCGTCCTGGCGTGGGCTTTTTATTGCTTTTTGTATTGTGTTACCCTTAACTTATTCTTCCTTCCTTAAACAGACATATGTATATTCCTGTCTTCATTTTCTTTGTGAATGTGTGTGTGTGTGTGTGTGTGTGTGTGTGTGTGTGTGTGTGTGTGTGTGTGTGTGTGTGTGTGTGTGTGTGTATGTAGAATACATGCAGGATCTACCTTGAATTATCAATTCCCTCAGGCAAAATCATACTTAAAAGTTTATAGACAACAGTTACTAAGTTATCATAATGTTTTTAGATGATGTCTTCTTCATGGATGCCTCACTATGGGAACAATCCAAAGAATACAAGTCTCAATATAGCAACTGTACTACAGTTTATAACTTCATATCCAGCAATTATCCTGAAAACTTCCCAAGTTAGACACATTTGTCTGAATATTTTGTATCTGCACAATAAACTGGTTAGATTTACACTGCTTGCTTTGTGGTACAGAATGTTATATGGAGAAAGACTTTCACATTCAGACTTACAGATAATGCTAAAAATGTGCTAATTAGTATCCCTGGGCTAAAAACATTGTAATCCAGATAATACAGTCATTAAGTGTGTGTATTTTTTCTGTAAGAAGTCTACTAAGCTATAAAGCCATAAGGCATTACAGCTCAGTGGTGATGCAAACTCATTATACTAAAGTCATCAGAAGTATACTTTTGATTTAAGATAAACCACACAGATAAAAAACAGCACTGTTCTACCAGTTCTTCTTTATCTACATGCACAGACATTTATAAACTGAAGGGCCAGGAGAATAATGATGTCTTATTTTAGGGGAGGCGCATTGGTGTAGCAGTTAATATTGTCAGCTCACAACATGAGGTCCTCCGGTTCGATTCTTGGTTGGGTGCTTCTGCGTGGAGTCTTCATGTCCTCCCTGCATTCATATGGGTTTCCTCTGGGTACTTCGGTTTCCTCCCACACTCAGAGAAATGCATCTGGAGTGTTCCTTCCTGGGTCTCCACTGAAAATTGGCTCTGTCCTAGTTGGACTTTCCCGGTTACCAAATGTTAAATAAATACTATTTTGTGATATGAGCATCTCTGACTATTTTCAAATAATTTTTATCACCATTCTTTGGTACCTTAGTCAATATATTAAATGCAAAGTCCTACTGCATCCACAAATTTATTCATATTGTAAACTAAAAGTTAACATGAGTCACTGATTCTGTGAAATAGTGTGGAAATGCATTTATTAAAAAATACATAAATATGCAAAAATTCTGATTAACAAACTGATTCATATTGCTAGTTTCAAATTGTAAATAAAGTGATTCAGAGAAACTTTAGTTAGTGGCTGCTATAATCAGAAAACATCTGATGACAAAACTCTTCCTGCATGATGGCAAGCTGGCAATGGCCGTACACTTAAAACATTGTTATTGATATCTTTGTCTTCCATATATACCCATTATGACTTGTATAATACTTTTGTAGTGCAAAGAACATCATGAATGTGTGCTATAAAAAGAAAAGGGACAGGCTTATTTTGCATCTTTCTGATTGCAGAAAGGTGCTTAGCAAGCTTTGTTAAGCACCCTTAAGCACTGTTAAGATTATGTCTCAGCCTAGGGACTGACAGCAGACAGTGCTGGCTGGCAAAGAATAGTGGCAGGAGGTATAACAGCTTTGAAAGCTTAAAAAACTCTTGACCAATATCAACAGCATTTAAAAACAAATTAAAAATATGACTCACCAGTAAAAACTAACAAATAACACTTTCTGAAGACATCATGTGAATGTTTAGAATGAAATCACTCAATTAAATTGATTTCTTAGAACACCACCTGCCAGTAAAAAATTATTTGTTTTTCGCTTTGATAGCTGTTAGGTATTTCATTCTGCCACACTTATAAAGACAAAGTGCTGCAGAATGAAGTGTCTAAAAGCTTTAAAAGCAATTCAGAGAGATACTTTGTTTCTGCCTGTTATCTAAGTGTTTGACAGGCTCTCATAGGTTTTGAAAACCAGTAAAACACTTTGTACTCCTATGCCGTTTTCATTTTTTTTTTCCTGTAACTGGTAGTACATGGAGATTAGTGTTACTTCAGTGATTGGTTTTGGGACTGATGATGTACAGAAAGACAAATATTACAGACCAGAAGATACTGATATAATTGTATTTGCAACTGTTAATGAAGCATTATGCTGAGTTTACAACCATATGTGTAGTCGCTCAAGTCTGTTTGAATATTTGAAGAAGGACTATTGTACAAGTCAACAGATGCTGAGATACTCTGTCTCTCTTTATATATATATATATATATATATATATATATATATATATATATGGATCACCTTCAGTTGACCGAAACGCCGATTCGCCGACACGCGGAAGAGGAACGCGAACGGACCGACAACGCAGTTGACCGACATGCTGGAATCCCGACAGCCGGAAGACCGACAAGGGGAATGTGCAAGCGCGACTTGGTAAGTATGCGATAGTGAGGGATTTAGGATTAGGGAGCGGACAGGTAAGTGTGCAATAGTGAGGGATGTAGGGTTAGGGTGTGTGAAAGGTGAGTGTGCGGTAGTGCCGGAGTTAGGGTTTGGGTAAAGTAAGTGTATGTTAGTGATGGGTTTATGTTTTAGGGTGGGTTAAGTGAGTTAGGGTTAGGGTGCAGGTAGGGTAAGTGTGCAGTAGTGTCGGACCTTGGGGTTAGGGGTGGGTAAGTGAGTTAGGGTTAGGGTGCAGGTAGGGTAAGTGTGCGGTAGTGTCGGACCTTGGGGTTAGGGTTAGGGTGCAGGTAGGGTAAGTGTGCGGTAGTGTCGGACCTTAGGGTTAGGGTTTGGGTTAGGGCTAGTGGATATGTCATGTAGTGTACTGTGTTGTTTACTTGTAGTGTGTCGGTGTAATGGTGTTCGGTGTTTTGCGTTGTCGGTATTTTTTGTTGTCGGTCTTTTGATGTCGGTGATTTGTGTTTCGGCGGTTTGGCGTTTCGTAAATCGAAGGTGATACACATATATATACATATATATATATATATATATATACACACACACACATATATAGATATATATATATATATATATATATATATATATATATATATATATATATATATATATATATATATATATATATATATATATATGTATGGATCTACTGCTTTTGGTCGAATTACATTTGGTTGAAAATTATTTCAGGCAGTCCACTTCACCGAAAATGCATTTCACTGAAAACCCATTTGGTTGAATTCCATTTGGTCGAAAATGGTATATAGCCCCTGCCCCACTGCAGTGCAACCCTGGAGTGAGAATATAAAGTTGGGGGGGTTTTGGGGGACACAACCCCCCCCACATTGGGGGTGGGTGGGGGTGTAGCCCCTCACATAATTGCAGTCTATTCACTATTATATACTTGGGTATCCATTAAAATACAATGAAACATATAATGCCAGTAAAAACTAGTCGCAAAATATGGGGGGCTGTGCCCCCACACCCCCCAACTTAATATTCTCACTCCAGGGTCGCACTGCAGTGAGGCAGGGGCTATATTCCATTTTCGACTAAATGGACTTCGACCTAATGAGCTTTCAATCAAATGAGCTGTCAGTGAAGTGGGCTGCCTGAAATAATTTTCGACCAGATGTAATAGATGTAATTCAACCAAAAGCAGTAGACATATATATATATATATATATATATATATATATATATATATATATATATATATATATATATATATATATATATATATATATATATATATATGCATGGATCTACTTTCAATTACCGAATTGTCAAAATAACTGCAAAATATCGAGACCATAATGCTGAATAATCAAATGCCTGAAACTTTATAACGCTGACTCCAAAAAAATCAAAAAACAGAAACCAAGAGCAATTTATAATTTACAAAAACAGAAAACTCAAATTCACATAATTTTAAAGGATTATGTTGCAGTATACTGAAATGTAATTAAAAATACAAACTGCAAGTTGTATAATGGTGCAGTTTCCCTTTAAAGGTTTGTAGTATGTACGCATTACAATATGGTGGAGTTCACGTACCATGCTTGTGTTGTCTGTGGAGAAGTTCATGAAGGTTTAAACTGTAAAAAAGGAAAGGAAAAGAAGTTGTTATAATTAAAGGGTATGTGTTCATGTAGAAAGTAGGTTTAAAGTTAAAGAATGCTGGTGTCCTGTTTAGCAATCATTAGACTGTTCTCTTTTCCTCAACATAGTGTGATCTCGGAGTTGGTATACTTAATTTGCAGGGAGTGTGCAGGGTGCAGGGGGGCATAGTCCCTCTGCATAAATGAAGGAGTAAAAATGTAATTTGCTGTTGCTTTCAGTTTTTTGATATTTTGGGAGTCGGTATAAAGTTTCAGGCATTTGAGTATTCAACGTTGTGGTCTCGATATTTTGCAGTTCAGTATTTTGACAATTCAGTAAATGAAAGTAGATTCATATATATATATATATATATATATATATATATATATATATATATATATATGTATGTGTATGTGTGTGTGTGTGTGTGTGTGTGTGTGTGTGTGTGTGTGTGTATACTCTGCAAATGTTAGGAGACACTGAATGCACAGAAATATAAAGACATAGTTTTATTACGTCAACCCCAACAGGACCAAAAAAATCTGAAAAAAAAATACAGCACACCTTGGCTTCTCAGAATTATATACAATATTTTTTCTCTTTATCTTTGAGTTGCTTTCCGCCTTTCGACCAACAGGATGTATTTAAGTCTATGTCAGCAGGCCTCAACTACGCTATAATTTGAACTCTGTACCAAAGTTACTTCACCAGATACATATCCATGTCTAGTCCTTATTGGACTGCAGTCTCCATTCCTCCAGGATATTCCACTTTGTTGGAACTGACTGCCTGATTCCAGCCCTCCAGGCTAATTATTTTTTATACAGAGTTAATTTGCAGTCATTGCAATTTTAACTATCTAATACAAAGCATTGCCTGGCTACCCATTTGTGAGAATGAACAAATACTACATATCATGACACACATCTTAAAGATTCACTGGTTTACTATTAAAATGTCGAACGGCAGTACGTCGACTGTACTATAGTCGAACACGGAAGTTCGAAAATAGTAATGTCGACGTCAAAAAAACAATCTAGGAATGGTTTTAACATGGGTCGAGGTAGGTGTTCAGTATTATTCAGAACTACAAACATCTCCCCTACCTTGACCCATGTTAAAACACAGTCCTAGACTGTTTTTTTGTCGTCGACATTACTGTTTTTGAACTTCCGTGTTCGACTATAGTACAGTCGATGTAGTGTCGTTCGACATTTCAATAGTAAAACGATTTACTACCTACCTGTTGCAGCTCTCACTCTTACTCTCTCTCCCAACACAAAGCCTATGTCTTGGACTCGTAGCAATAGGCCCATCAGCATTTTCATTAGTTAGGCCAGGCTTGTGGGTCACTTTGAAAAACTTTGTATCGCCATCAGTTTGCCTAGTTAACCATTGCAGTGTTTTTTGATCTGTTACCAAACATAAACGCCTACAGAAGAAATCGTACTTTATGTCATAAAAGGCCCAATTTATATCTATGCATTCTTTCTCAAAATTTGAGTATCTTTTTTGGTACTTAGGTATTATTGCAACCACGCTTTTGCGTCAGTCGCAAGTACACTTTCTTGCTAGCTTCTTCCATGCTCTACTGTGTATGCAGCTTAACTGTGGAACAATTATGCAAAGAAATTCCATTTTAACATAAAAATAATCATTTTAGTCACAAACTGATTTTCCCAATGATGTATTACCACAACCAAGTACATTATAATACTGAATCTTTAGTTTTTTTCAATGCCGAATGATCCCATATCAAATTTAAAATCCACACAGCATACAGTGGGTTGGTCTTTACTTAATCAGATTAGTCAGTTAGTTAATAAGCCTACTAGTGTAATATATATTAAAAGATTTGATCCATAGTCTGACTTTCGTATTTTTGCTTCTGACCTGCTTTCTTGTCCTCCCTCCCAAGATTGTATATGTAATAGTTAAAGACATTTTTAAAATGCTCTGTGAAATTGCATGCAAACACGGGAAACTGCCTTTTACTTCATGAAATGCATTGAAATGTAGGTGCTACACTGCAATGCATTAACAATAAATTTGAATTATTTTCTTAAATTTAAATAAATTTTAAAGCATATTAACATGTGTAGTATTACACTCCAAATATAAACAATGGGTTACTTATAAAGTGCGGTAGTGATATTAACAGGTCAAACCCGTGGTAACAATAATTACAGGGAACAGAGAAAGCTTGATACAGAGAGTATTATACAGGGAGATATGTGAGGATGTGTTGTTTGTATGCAGCTTAACCACAAGCTAACTCGGGATGCACATAGTTATGAGCATGACAGGAACATTTAATTTAATTTTTCTTTTACAAAGTGGATCATGGAAGAAGCTAGCGAGAAAGCGTACTTGACTGCCATGAAGGCGTGGTTGTGATAATACGCAAGTACTTCTTTTTTCGACATTGACCAAATTTCTGATAAAATAACACACAGGGTCCTCCTTACCTTGAATACAGTATTATAGTCCAGCTTTACTACAATCGGGGCAACAAGCATGGGCTCAGACTATAGGAGCGTTTTTCATTTCAGTAAGTTATCTAGTTACCTCAAGAGACTATTGCAACTTGCTAGGAACTTTTCTTCTTGTGGGACCCATCAAAAAGCAAGAAATACTGGCAAAAAAAGCTTAAACTTCTTACAGTGGCCACTTATCCAATGAAAAAATGTTCATGTGTCTAGTAGCAGAGGACTCAGGCCATTTTTTATAGTCTCTGTTTTTCTAGTTAAGCTCTTACCACTCATATTTCTGTAGGGTTCACAAAGTCCTTGGTTTAATGTCAGCTAGCTAATATCCTACTTGACAAATATATTGCACATTTTACTGATTGTATAGTAATAGCTGTTCCACAGATTCTACAGTCCCAGCCACTTCCTTTAGTGACCATGGAACAAGTCCTCAAAGCTATCCCCAAAGCTAACACGCCCTCATCCACATGCTGTGATAAAAGACCAGGTTGCTTGATTACTAGAACCAAATATGACCTGTCTGAACTCCATTTAACCTGTTAATCAAAGCTCATTCACTGGTTGCAGGCCAAAGTTCTTGAGAACAGCTACTGCAATACTGTTATACAACTGTGGCTCAGTGACAGTCCCTAGTATCTATGGACCCATTGGTCTCATACATATCATGTAAGACCTCATTAACTTGGAAATTCAGAATCATTTTACCTTGGTATCTTAACCATTTTGGCTTTGTCAGAGGCAGCCCCAGCCTCTTTATTCAGATGAATTTCTTTGAAAAAGTCACTGAAGTAGTTGGTAGCAGCTACATACTACACACAGAATATCTGGACATAGCCAAGAAATTTGCCACTATACCCAACTGCTCCAAGGGAAAAAAAAATCGCTGTTTCACAAAAAAAAAAAAAAAAAAAAAAATTTTAAAACATTTCATAAAGTGGTATGCTTCACCCGCCCTACTTAAATATACCAAATCTGAGATCGCACTACAGTGACAAAAATGGCAAAGTAATGGAAGCGGCCAAGCAATTTCGTTCCCAGGGAAAAAATTCACATATGCTGTTTCGCTATTTTGCTTTTTTGTGCTTTCAAGTTTGATCAAGACGCATTCAAAAGAATGCATTTTCGATCATTTAATAGGAACCATATATATATATATATATATATATATTATATATATATATATATATATATATATATATATATATATATATATATATATATATATATATATATATATGGGTCTACTTCACATGACTGAAATTTCATTTGCCTGGCTTTTATTTGACCAAGACCAAAATACCTAATTTTTAAAATACTGAACTCACTTGACTGAAACTCATAATACTGAAACCTTACAGTGCTACATTTCAAAATACTAACTTGCAAACCATAGGCATGCACACTTACAACACCAATGACTAACTCTTTCCAGAACTTAAAAATTACTTACATACCCTCTTAACACAAACCGGAAAATATAAAACCAAACTAGGTGTGTGTGACCCCTCCCAACTATATATACTAACCGTCAGGATCGCACTACAATGGAGAAATGGGCATATACCTTTTACTTACCTTACAGTAGTCTACACACTGCTACTACTGCTTGGAATGCACAAAACATCTGTCATATTACTTGAGATACTTCCCATAAAAATGTAAACAGACATACCCACATTTGGAAACACTACAACACTACTTTTTTCATGACTGTCTGTATTCTGACAATCAGCACTATGTTACAGTTATTCTTTTTATCATAAGAAAGTTACAGGAGAAGGGGAACCCACATCATGTCCATGGCTTACAATTCAGTATAATGAGATTTAGTCGAATGGGTTTTCAGTATTTTGAAAATTTGGTATTATGGTCTCGGTCAAATGAAATTCAGTCAAATGAAATTTCTGTCATGTGAAGTATATATAAATATATATGTTTGTACGTATGGCTATCATAAGGTTTATATTAGAATTGCAGAGGTGGGGGTGAGCAGTGTCACAAAATAAAGTATATAGCTGGGAGATGCTAGCAAAACTCTAAGGAACATAAGCACTCTTGTTGATAACTTCTTATCTTTTGACCATTGTGTCTCTGCAGTAGTTCAGAAAGACTTCTGTCCAGCTCATCGAATTTCTAAAGTCATCTTCTCTAGATCCAAAGAAGACTTAATTCCCCATTATTCATACATCACTGGATATATTATTGAATATAACGTCTCCTATGGCACAAATGTATCTAAACATTTCAATCAACCTGAAAGACCTCAGAGATTTTTAACTATAAGTTGAATGGTCTCAAGACCTTTAGTTAGCCAGACAGGCTGGCAGTTCTTTATCTGCATTCAGTCTGTTAATATAACTCTCTTGGGATGTGTCAACTCTTTTTTGGATATGTCTAAAGCATTTGACAAAGTCTCGCACCAAATCCTGCTAAACAAACTAAACCAATATCACCTATCAAATTCCACTCTTACCTGGTTCCAAAGCTACTTAACTGACAGGTACCAAGCTGTGAAATGGGAAAATTCTCTCTCTCCTCAGCTGCCCATTAACTATAGGTGTCCCACAGGGATTTATCTTAGGACCACGACTATTCACAATCTTCACAAATGACCTCCATACCTTCACACTACATGCATCTATCATTCAGTATACAGATGACACTACCTTAATCTGTACTGCACAAAACATTCCCACCCTCCTGCAAACAACTCAACTAGCATTCGCTGACATTGAAAACTACCTTACCAAAGCCCAAGTTATCCTCAGTCCAAAGAAAACTCAGCTTATGATTATAACCAGTTCTAACAAAAACACTGATAACAGCCAATTCACTATCTACTCCACAAATGCTACTCCAATCGCTCCAGTGACACAAGCTAAGCTATTGGGAATAATCATAGACTCCCACTTAAATTTGATAGTCATCTCAACTTAACTATTAAAAAAGTACATGCCAAACTGTGATCACTGTACCGTATCAAACCATTTTTTACCACCAACACAAGATCAGCCATTGCTCGCTCCCAACTTCTATCCACCCTACTCTATGCAACTCCCATTCTGACTAATTTCAACAAAACTGAACTAAGCAAAATGGAAGCCTGCTATAACAGAATTGCCCGCTTTGCTGCAAATTGCTCATATAGAACTCATTATTGTACTGCTTTGAGACAGTTCCACTGGCTTGAGCTGCCCAACTTCCTAACCTACAATCAGCTCTGCCTCTGTCGTTCGATCTATTACCTCCCCAATAAGTGTCCTGCCCTCAAAAACCTAGTACAACATCACTCAGCCAAAAGGCCTCTTAGATAATCAAGCAAACTACTACTAGAAGTCACCAACAGCTACAATAGCTTTGGAGATGTACTATATAGTAGTTCAGTGGCTAAAAAATGGAACTCTGTCCCTACTAGCATTCAAAACACATCATCCAAAGCCTCCTTTAAAGACCTCAACAGGCAACATCTCAAGCAAAGTTGGCAGTGCCATGATTGCTCCCCAGGCTAGTGAAAGCGGATAAGGTACACATGCTAAACCTAGAGTACTTGATAATAGTTTTCAATCTTACTCACAAACACTGGCTAATCTACAATGTATGTACTGCATCTGTGTACTATGTATGTATTCTGCCTATGTTCCAAATTTCAGCTGTATTCCACAAATCTATTAATTACCTTTATTTTTAAATTAATATTTTTTTGTTTGTTCTCTCCACTGTAACTGTTGATGTGCTGCATACCACTGTAAAAACATGTCTTTTGTAATTTGTGTGTATACTGATCATGTCGAAATAACTAAATGTATCTGTAATTTTTCTATGTGGAGCTTTTCTCCCCGGGCCTCTGCTGAAAAAGGGCCTTTTCGGCTCAGTCAGACACCCTTGGTTAACAAATGTAAAACAAATAAATAAATAAATGTGTGTTTGGCCTTTTAGACCATGAAAGATTCAACCCTCCTTGACTTCATTTTCATTTGCAGAACAAATGGTTCCTCAAATATTTAGTTAAAGGAGCTAAGCCTTCATCAACAGATAAATAAGACACACTGACATGACTAATTCATCTCCAATCCTGTTGTCTATCTCTAGAACAAAGTTAAACTTCATGAAAAAGTAGAGTAACACTGCAGACATCACCTAACTCTACAGCAAGCTTACACTACCTGAAAACCTAAAGTATAACACTGTTGATACCTTCAAGGTAAACACAGTCTATCGTGTGTTTCCCTCTTTGAGGCTTGAGGGAACTTTTGAATATCATTCATTGGGTAGGTTTATAATGGCTAGTAGACTGATTACTTAGTACTTATCTAAGATACTAGGTATCTATGAACCTTGCCCAGTTTACTTTTCTTAGCATTTACAGTCAAGTCTGTGTGGCTTATGGATTCTAACAAAGTCTGCATTTTAGTTAAGTGAGACTCCCAGTCCTCAGAATGAATGATCATATCATCTAGGTCTGCTTCAACATATTGGGAAAGAAGCTATATTACTTTATTCATCAGGCTCTGAAAGGTAGCTAGAGCTCCACATAGGCCAAATGATAACACTGCATACTAAAATAGACTGCCAGTAGTTACAAAGGTTGTTTTTTGGCAGATTAAGTAAATGGTACATTCCAGTATGAGTTTGTCATGTTCAGTGCTGTCAAATTTCTGGATTTTCCTAAGTTCTCTATCAGATCATCAACTCTGGGATGGCATAGCTATCAAACTTTGAAATGCTAGTTTGTTTCTTAAAGTCCTTGCAGAATGTAATACTGTCATTAGGTTTAGGAACTAGCACTACTGAGCTGCTCCAGTCACATTATTATTCTTCTGTCATGTTTATCTTGAGCATCCTTTGAACTTCTTATGGTGTTATGTAACTTCTCTGTTTAACCTCCATTTAAGGTGTTGTCTCTATGTTCTATTCTATCACTTTAGTTTTTCCGTCCATTTTTGAAAACTCTCTGTTGCTTAACTGAAATTTTCTTACTTCCACATTTAACAATAATTCTGCCTGCTCTGTTTCAGACTCCTTAATCTTTCCTGTATGAATTTCAGGCTTCATGTTCAGTGTAGAACTTTTCTAATTGTTTCCATGGCTTCAATACAGTGCAATCATAAATTTTCTCAAATTTTCACTTTCTTGGCTATTTAACCTTATTGTTCAATGCAATTTTTGTTTCAATCCTTTCAAATGGCTTCTACCATTTGGTCAGAAATAAATTTTTGGTGGTGGACATTAGCACAAATTACATTCTCCATGGTTGTTGCTTTTTCTGGGCTGTCTGCATCTCTTCCTCGACAGTGGACATAACCAGCTTTTTAATATACCCAGTAAATCCAATGTGGAGTTGTATCATACTTAGGATGAACTGAAGATACAATTTAAACTAAGTTTCCTTAGCAATAACAAGCATTTTTCAGGATTGTCTGTCATACAAAATTTCAAATGGGGTAAACCCCAGTTAAGGCTTATGGAACCTCTTTTGTAGCACTTAGGAAGACAGGCAACAACTAGACCCAGTTTTTACCATCTGCATCAATAATTTTCCTTAGCATGGATTTCAATGTTTTATTAAACCTCTTCTAATTCCTTAGATGTCTGGTAGAGGGAAGATGTATATAGCATTCTAGAAATTAGATCTCTTCCCCAGTCCCCTTTCATTTAACAAATAGTAATTTATTAAATACAATCTAGTCTAAATTAAAGTATCACTTAGGTAGTTAAAAACCTGAAACCTAAAGTGATGCATGTCTAACTTTAATGCCCTGAAAGGATTGAAAAAACAGATAAAAGATAAAGAAACAAATCCCTGAACTGTCACAAGATTGGTCTGCAACCAGGATCTGCCTTTGTTTATAAGGTCTATGATGGTGAAGTCCATTGCCTTACAGATAAGGCTGGTGAGGCTGATAAGTCTATAGTTACCTGGGTCAGTCTTGGATTCTCCTTTGTGGAGTGGGATGTCTACAGCAATTCTTCATACTTCAAACATGAATCCAGTGAATGAGGTGAGACTGTACCGAAGTAATACATTAACCAAGCAATATTTGGTGCTGACAAAAAGGACAACCTGGCACATAGTAAGGCACATGGAGATAATGTTGTCAGCCTTGGAGAGACAATTTTGGACTTGCTTGGAGGTGATGGGGGGGGGGCGGTGTCTTATAATCACATCAATATGCTGTGAGTAATTTGTGGGACATAGGGATATAAGGTTTGAGCTGAACTTATCCAATATTATGTTGGCAATGTCCTTTGGGGAAGTACGAGATGTTATTTTGTTTTAACTCTTAAGCATATTACCTCTTAGGCTCCTGATACAGCCAAAGAAGGCTTTATGGATTTTGTTAGCAGTGGCGGCAATTTATAATTCATATTTCTCTTAGAGAATGTGATTTTTTTTCTAAGTTCTTTCTTGACCATTTTAAACTCTACTCTAGATGACTGGATGTTACACTTACTTTATACAATAAGAGGAAGAAACTCCGAACCTGTCAGTTTTGTTGATACAAGGAGTTAGTATTAATGAAACCCAGAAATCTCTGTGCATACTTTTGTGATGGTGTAGGTTCCCCAGTTAATAGAAGGATATTTAAAGTCATCCAATAAGATGGTGCTTGGTTCTATGGTGAGGGATGTTAGTTTGTGTTTTGGGAATTGGTCTAATGGGTTCCGTTATTTCAAATGTCTAACCTATTATACTGGCAGACCATGACGGATATCTTAAAGACTGTTTGTCAGAAAGATCTGACTTGCATATACTAAGTCTAAGATGCTATTTCTAAGAATACTCTTTTTTCTCTGAGGTACAGTGATCCTGGAGTTGGTATATATAAGTTCAGCAGGGCTTGCCCCCACATGGGTGGAGTGCAGGGGGGTGTCCCCTGCAAAAAGAAGTTTTACGGAGAAGAGCGATTTTTGAGATTTGCTCTTCTCCTAAGTTTTATGTCTTTTTTTTGGCTTTTTGGCTCTCAGAACCTTGTGCCAACATTTCAATAGAGAGGCATATCATATGGGGGTACATTGTATGTCTACTATGTAGTACTGGGTTTTGTTTATCATAAGAAGAACATGGAGGAGTTCTGGCCCGTTTTTCTGTATTACAAGTCTGGTGGTTTAATGACTTTTTAGGAACAATGATATACCCCCACTAGCTGCAATTTCCATGTTAGCATTGTGTTTGATAGAACGATAGACATTAAAACCCTGTATTGCAGGGTGCGTTCACTGTTCTGAAACCATGTTTCAGTAATTGCACATACTTCAGTATTTTCAAGGGTTAGGAATGTCTGTAAGGAGAGTAACTTTAAAGTCTCCAGAATTCAGTAGTGCTACTTATATGATTTTGACAATGGCTGGCTATGTGGGTAGTTTGAGGATACTAAACTTGCCTAAAAAGGCAATATGGGGAAGAAAAAGTCTTAGCTAATATACAGAAGCCATAAGGAGAGAGATGCAGACCATCCCTAACAAAGTAGCCAACATTTTCAACCATCGTATTCCAGGTTGAAATATGTTGCCCCCCCGAATGACACCACTAGTTAAGCCTATATTTAAAAGTTCATTATCATTAGTTTGTATTAGTGTATCATTTTTAGCAATTGTATGATGCTGCTCATTGTTCATCATATCGCTGTTCATATGACCCAAGTAGGTACATCTCAAGTCATTCACTCCCATGAGCACAATGATCAGATCATATGTGTACTTGGGTTGAAGGGACTTGAGGGTTTAGGAAAAGTACATTTCATGGCAGCTGGAAGACAACTAACATCAGTCTGGTGAGTGGAGCATCTGTGTGTCTAATTAAGGAGTTAGCTATAACTATGTCATTACCAGATGAACTAACTTGGTCTTCCTTCTGTAAGACTTTCTGTATGCTAGTTAGCTGACCCATGTTAGTGTCTGTATTTCCTTTAGTGTCAAAGTAAGCTGTATGCTGGATATGAGTTGTTGATGCTGGACTGCATGCAGTAAGTACATATGAAGGTTTAGGATAATGCCTAGTCTTAGGAGTCTTAGGAAGCTTTGGTAAAGATTTTTTAATGGCATCAACATAAGACAGTTTGGAGTTTCAAATCTGTGAACGTTACATACATGCATGTGGGACACTGTTAAGTTGAATGTATGTAGCTGTTTGGGAGAGGGACATATCCAATTGAGTTAAGTAGTTATACCTTTCACATATATAGTCTATTGACTTAGGATAAGTTTGTTATCACTGAGCATGAGGCAGTCCATACGTTGCTTCAGTATTCCAAATGCTATAAGACTGGTAAAAGTGGGGGAAGACTTCTGTGCAGACTCCCCATGATGGCCAGTGCTACTATATTTAAAGTAAGTGAACATCTACAGTGAGGCTGGAGAAATATTACAGTGATGGAAGTCAGTTGGACTGGTTTTATGTTCAGTATAATTCCATACTGCTCAGCACAGCTCAGAGGAATCTCATGCAACCCAGCACAAGCAGTTTAGACAAAGGAGAAATGGATAGGTAACTCACTGATGTTATAAGAAGGTACTCTTGGAGTACTATGGATAGGTAACTCACTGATGTTATAAGAAGGTACTCTTGGAGTACTATGGATAGGTACCTCACTGATGTTATAAGAAGGTACTCTTGGAGTACTATGGATAGGTAACTCACTGATGTTATAAGAAGGTACTCTTGGAGTACTATGGATAGGTAACTCACTGATGTTATAAGAAGGTACTCTTCGAGTACTATGGATAGGTACCTCACTGATGTTATAAGAAGGTACTCTTGGAGTACTATGGATAGGTACCTCACTGCTGTTATAAGAAGGTACTCTTCGAGTACTATGGATAGGTAACTCACTGATGTTATAAGAAGGTACTCTTGGAGTACTATGGATAGGTAACTCACTGATGTTATAAGAAGGTACTCTTGGAGTACTATGGATAGGTAACTCACTGATGTTATAAGAAGGTACTCTTGGAGTACTATGGATAGGTAACTCACTGATGTTATAAGAAGGTACTCTTCGAGTACTATGGATAGGTAACTCACTGATGTTATAAGAAGGTACTCTCGGAGTACTATGGATAGGTACCTCACTGATGTTATAAGAAGGTACTCTTCGAGTACTATGGATAGGTAACTCACTGATGTTATAAGAAGGTACTCTTCGAGTACTATGGATAGCTAACTCACTGATGTTATAAGAAGGTACTCTTGGAGTACTATGGATAGGTACCTCACTGATGTTATAAGAAGGTACTCTTGGAGTACTATGGATAGGTAACTCACTGATGTTATAAGAAGGTACTCTTCGAGTACTATGGATAGGTAACTCACTGATGTTATAAGAAGGTACTCTTGGAGTACTATGGATAGGTACCTCACTGATGTTATAAGAAGGTACTCTTCGAGTACTATGGATAGGTAACTCACTGATGTTATAAGAAGGTACTCTTCGAGTACTATGGATAGGTAACTCACTGATGTTATAAGAAGGTACTCTTGGAGTACTATGGATAGGTACCTCACTGATGTTATAAGAAGGTACTCTTGGAGTACTATGGATAGGTAACTCACTGATGTTATAAGAAGGTACTCTTCGAGTACTATGGATAGGTAACTCACTGATGTTATAAGAAGGTACTCTTGGAGTACTATGGATAGGTACCTCACTGATGTTATAAGAAGGTACTCTTGGAGTACTATGGATAGGTAACTCACTGATGTTATAAGAAGGTACTCTTGGAGTACTATGGATAGGTACCTCACTGATGTTATAAGAAGGTACTCTTCGAGTACTATGGATAGGTAACTCACTGATGTTATAAGAAGGTACTCTTGGAGTACTATGGATAGGTACCTCACTGATGTTATAAGAAGGTACTCTTCGAGTACTATGGATAGGTACCTCACTGATGTTATAAGAAGGTACTCTTCGAGTACTATGAAAAAAGAGAATTTTACTTGCATGATTATCCAGAATGGAAATAACATTACCTCAGTGCAGCACCGCACAGTAAATAAAACAAAAGAAAGCAAAAAGAAGCTGTGAAAATTAGGTGAAATCCGAAGCCCAACATTCTACGCTATCCAGGACCTGTATTCAAATGTGCAGAACAAGTCTCACAGATCTAACAGAACTGATTCTAAGATGGCTTCCACTCCTGTCCAAGCAGATTTACTGTAGTCAGTAATTTAAATGGAACACCATCATTAAACAAATCAGAACAGGTCAACATGGCTCTTTAGAAATGTAGTAAGGTGCAGATGTTTATTATAATCTACCAGCACATTATAAGACCTCACAACACTTTATATTAACTGAAGGCACTATTTTCCAGTCATTTTCATTACTATGGAATTTTTTCCTTAAGCAACATGTAGAAAGGGGTCTACTTTAGATGCCTGAAACTGCAGTTCACCGACACTACATTTACCGACACCTAATGTCCAAAACCGCTAATTACCGAAATTGGTAATTCCCGACTATCGAAATCCCGACAGCTGGAGTTAATAGTAATACTTAACTACGTAATATTAGAAACTGCTATAAAAATGAACCATACTTTTACAGGAAAATAGCCTAGTAAGTAGTAATGATGGCGGATATATTGGAAGTTTGGCCTGGAATTGTGGGAAATGTGTACAGACCGGTTATGTCTCAAAGAAATAAACCCATGTTGGAACTTGATGGTTATCTGTACGGAGTTTGTTAAAAGTATTGCCAGACTATTGAAGTTATGAAACAGTTACTTTATTTTCACTATATGTAGTATATTTGATTTTACAGCACTACGGAAATGTTTGTTAGAATAACCGACGAGGTACTCTCAGCAGTTGCAGTTTGAGTTTCACAAATGGATGATTACGTCTAGCTGGGACTTTGAGAATAGTTCATTTTGTTGAGTTACTATAACACTGAATGTTATTATTTGTGAGCGGTATCACACCAATGGAGCTTTACTTCACAAGATTTTCTTTCAAACGTGGACTAGTTGTTGTCAGTAAACCGGTTACATTCCTTTGCTTTTTATTTTTACAAGCAGTTAGGATTCGTAGTGTACTGATTTACGTTGCTGCTGGTGTATAAGGTGTGTTACTGTCGGTGAATGAATTGTCGGGGAAAGTGTTTGTCGGACAACGAAGCTGTCGGTGATTTCGGGTCAATTAAGTTGTTGTCGGTGAAGTGAGCGTTCGGGCATCTAAAGTAGACCCGTTAAAGTATGGTCGCTTACATCATCAGGCAAAGTACCTACTAAATATGTTTGTTGTTGTTTGTTAATAAGAATCCAATTTAATATACTTTCTTTGTTGTTAGGTTTGTAGATTCTAGTGGTGGTGTTTATTGTCTGAGTAAAGCCATGAAGATTAATGTGTGAGGAAGGGTTGTCTGTATTGATTGAGGACCAGTCATAGTTAAAATCTCCTAATATGGTAGTTTCTTGTGGGTAAGTAGAAGATACCCAGCTAAAGATATTTTCTATTATGGTAGAATTATTTCTAGGAGGTAGATAGATACAGATAATATAGATTGATTTGTTAGGGTTTAATTGTAGTTTAGAAATAAGGAGTTCAGCCTTAGTATCCTGTAGTGGGTTATAGGGTACTGAGGAGATTTGTAGTCCAGTCTTAAACGGCAGTGCTACTCCCCCACCTTTATGTTTGATGCAGTCCAGTCGCAGTATATTGTAACCTGGGGGAATTATTTCATTATCTTTAGTACAAGGTTTCAACCAAGTTTCAGTTAGACAGAAAATGTCAAAGGAGTGATTTTCAAGGAGAGCATGGAGATGGGCAAACTTGTTGTTAATACTGCGGATATTAAGATGTCCTATAAGTAAGGCATTAGAGTCAGTGATTAGGGTTGGAAGGGTGGAGTTTGTGATAATATGACCTGTTTTAGCAGAGGTATTAGTTGGTCCTGGGTTAGGATGTATGTCACCGTCTTTTAGGGTTGGAGTTTTAAATTGTAAAGGTGGTTTGCAGGAGAAGCTGGTTAGATATTTCAGTCTCCTTAAAGTTGGATTATTGAATTTAATATGTGCAAGTCGATGGTATTTGGCTAGCAGGTAGTTAGAGGTGGATGTGATGTTTAAATGAGTCAATTTTTGGGTAGTAAAATCAATGGCTGTATGGCAATAAGAAACAGAAAGCAGTAAGAACCAGAAACACACACACACACACACACACACACACACACACACACACACACACACACACACACACACACACACACACACACACACACACAGCAATAAGAACCAGAAATATGCACACACACACAGCAATAAGAACTAGAAACACACACACACACACACACACACACACACACACACACACACACACACACACAGCAATAAGAACCAGAAACACACACACACACACAAACACACACACACACACACACACACACACAGAAATAATAACCAGAAACACACACGCACAAACACACACACACACACACACACACACACACACACACACACACACACACACACACACACTCACACCCAGCAATAAGAACCCAAAACACACAAGCACTCACACAGCAATAAAAACCTGAAAAACATACAAACACATACACACACACACACACACACACACACACACACACACACACACACACACACACACACACACACACACACAGCAATAAGAAACAGAAACACATATACACACACACACACACACACACACAGCAATAGGAAATAGAAACACACACACACACAGCAATAAGAAACAGAAACACAGACACACACAGACACACACACACACACACACACACACACACACACACACACACACACACACACAGCAGTAAGCTCCAGAAACACACACATACACAGCAATAAGAACCAGGAACACACACAGCAATAAGAGCCAGAAACACACATGCACACAACAATAAGAATCAGAAACACACACAGTTATATCTACTTTTTTGGTAAATGTTAAAAAGATATTGACATGGAAACTTATACCAGAGCAGAAATATTATTTATATCTGGGAAAATATTTTAGTCAATGTTTACAAATACATTTTTTACATGTCACAATAGTTCTTAAAGTGTTATTGGAATGAAATGTCATTCCTGAGTCTGAGTATGGCTGCAGTTTGCTGCAAAAGCCAAATGGATATATGCCATTAGTTGTTGTGAAATAATATGGTTCTTTTTTGTAGGGGAAGACCTGGTTAGAGAAGATTGTGCTGATAAACTGGAAACAGCATCTTTATGAGACAAAAAGTTAAAGCATGTGGAATGAGTTAAAGTTTACTTAAGAAGTGCTGGGAATGCATGCTGAAATAATTTGTAAAGAAGTCGTCACTCAGAATGGTGTGAATGATAGCAGTTTGGTAAATCCAAATGTTTCTTCAAGTTATGTAAAAGTTAGATCCTACCTTGTGCAATGATAGACACTGATAATGCATTAGAAAGTTTAAAAAGAGACAATTTTAACAGCCCTGGAAAGGACACTGAATGGACTACACATATTGCTGAAATGGTAACAGGGATGCTCAAATTTTAGTATCTTGTGATTCCATGTTAGCTTATCCAAGATGATATTACAAAGATTACATGTTAACTTAGCCAAGCTGCTATTACAAAGATTTGTCAAGTACCAATGGTGTAGCAGTTAACAACCAACTAAATGGTACAAGTGTGTTTTCAGCAAGTGATGTAGCATCTCTTTATCAAAAGTATTACTTGAATAGTCAAAGAAATCAATAATTTCATGGTGCAATTCAAAGAAATAGGTTGTGAATAAGAACGATATCTGGTGTGAGTTCTTTATCTTCAATTTAAAAAAAAGTAATTGAAAATCTGCTGAACTATTTGAATGCACTGGTTTGCCTAGAAGATTTATTAATTAATTAGAAGGCAGAGAGTAAGCATCTCAGTGAGTTACAGAGAGTGGTGCAACTACTGTAAAAGTATGGTCTTAGAATAAAAAATGAAGTGTGAGCTTAACAAGTCACAGACTGAATATTTCGACAGAATCCATCTTTCAGCAGAAAAGATAAAGGCAGCTCATGAAGCAGTTCCCTTACAAAAAAGAAATGACTCACACTCGCATGAAGTAGTTCTAACCATTTCGTAAATTAGTAAACTACTTCTGTAAGTTTGCACTTAATCAGGGTACATTGCGGGCAGCTTTCTACGGGTCTACTTTAGATGCCCGAATGCTCACTTCACCGACAACAACTTAATCGACCCGAAATCACTGACAGCTTCGTTGTCCGACAAACACTTTTCCCGACAATTCATTCACCAACAGTAACACACCTTATACACCAGCAGCAACGTAAATCAGTACACTATGAATCCTAACTGCTTGTAAAAATAAACAGCAAAGGAATGTAACCGGTTTACTGACAACAACTAGTCCACGTTTGAAAGAAAATCTTGTGAAGTAAAGCTCCATTGGTGTGATACTGCTCACAAATAATAACATTCAATGTTATAGTAACTCAACAAAATGAACTATTCTCAAAGTCCCAGCTAGACGTAATCATCCATTTGTGAAACTCAAACTGCAACTGCTGGGAGTACCTCGTCGGTTATTCTAACAAACATTTCCGTAGTGCTGTAAAATCAAATATACTACATATAGTGAAAATAAAGTAACTGTTTCATAACTTCAATAGTCTGGCAATACTTTTAACAAACTCCGTACAGATAACCATCAAGTTCCAACATGGGTTTATTTCTTTGAGACATAACCGGTTTGTACACATTTCCCACAATTCCAGGCCAAACGTCCGATATATCCGCCATCATTACTACTTACTAGGCTATTTTCCTGTAAAAGTATGGTTCATTTTTATAGCAGTTTCTAATATTACGTAGTTAAGTATTACTATTAACTCCAGCTGTCGGGATTTCGATAGTCGGGAATTATTAATTTCGGTAATTAGCGGTTTCGGACATTAGGTGTCGGTAAATGTAGTGTCGGTGAACTGCAGTTTCGGGCATCTTAAGTAGACCCACTTTAACTTACATCATAAGACAAAAGAGTGATATTACTAACACCCCAACCTATAGGATCTCACGAAGTAATAAACACTTTAACCTATTTTTATTCAAAACTGAACTAAATGCCTGCAACTGGAACCCTCTAAAAATTCTCCCACTTGAAGGTGCTGTTAAATATTTCAATGCCAAATTCTTAACAATCCTTGATAAACATGCACCAAAACGATCTATTAGAGTTAAATCTAAGCCTGCCCCCTGGCTGACTAAAGAAACAAGACAAAAATTATTACTTAGAAACAAATCGTGGGCAAAGTGGAGAGCTACCAAATCAACCTCTGATCAACAAACCTTTAGACAGTTAAGAAATAGTACTAAAAAAGCCATACTTACAGACAAAAAGAACTACTATTGTAAATTGCAGCAAATACATCACAGCAACCCCCAAAGGTTCTGGTCAACCTTAAATAGACTACTACACCCAGGCCAGACTAGTACACCCTCCCCCTTAGGGGCTGAAAAGAATACATTGCATGAAACTGCTAATGCCTTTAATACCTTTTTTTACTGATACCATTAATTCATTAGCCTGTCACCTTTCCATTGACAAGTCTAGCCTCCCTAGCTACACATCTTCAAATCTCCCTATATTCCAACTACAACCCATCTCTACCACCTTTATCCAAAAACTTATCGAAAAACTTAAACTCTGCACCCCCTCTGCTGATCAGCTACCATCAGAATACCTTCAAAAAGCAGCTGATGCAGTTGCCTATCATATATCCATCCTTATAAATAGAACCATCATTGAAGAAACCATCCCTGTTATCTGGAAAATCTCCCACATTATCCCCTTACATAAAGGAGGTAACTCTAATGAGTATTCTAACTACAGGCCTATAGCACTCATCACCCTTAGCAAAAATTATGGAGAAATGTATTTACTATCAGTTAATGGACCACTTAACGCAACATAACTTACTAGCTAACTGCCAGCACAGATTTAGGCCATTTCATAGTACCACCACTGCTCTCCTATCCTTTACTGATTTCATCAATAAAAAACCGCAACAAAAACATCCTCTCATCAGCACTCTTTATAGACCTGTCAAAAGCCTTTGATATTGTTAACCATCCCCTGCTCATAAAAACCCTAGAATCTCTTTCTTTAGACCCCAAGGCTGTTCGCTGGTTCACTTCCTACCTCAGCAACAGGCAACAGGCAGTTCTCTGGGATAACAAACTTTGATCTCTTCTGCCAGTCTCTCTTGGTGTCCCCCAGGGCTCCATTCTAGGACCGCTTCTATTCTCCTTATTCATAAACGACCTACAAGTAGTTAGACCTCAAGCTACATGCATACAATATGCAGATGATTCTACACTCATATGTTCTGCTAAAACCATATTTGAACTACAAACACTAACACAGAATGTATTTAACACAGTTGAGGCATGGTTCTTAAAACGCTGCCTCCTTTTGAATGCCAAAAAAAATAAACTCCTGCTCTTTAAACCTACTATTAAGTCCTCCCCAATAGAATTCTCTATCTTATTAAAAATGGCACCCATATATCCCCTGATTCTACCACCAAGCTGTTAGGTATCATTATAGACAATAACCTCACCTTTGATAATCATATTAATAACACTATTAAAACCGTAAATAGAAAACTGGGCTCCTTCTACAGAATTAAAACCTTCTTAACTCCAACAGCCAAAGCTACACTATCTCACTCTCATCTTATTTCTACTCTTCTCTATGCTTCACCCATATACACTAACCTAAAGAAAAATAATCTCTCTAAACTAGCTAACACATACAATAATATTGCTAGGTTTGCTACTGGGAACCAATTTAGAACTCACCACTGTCAGAACCTACAGCAACTCCACTGGCTTGAACTAAAAAACATGTTGATACTTTCCCAACTCACCTTTGCCCATAGGATATTTTACCAACCTAATAATACACCCATACTTTCTAACCTTATTACCCCTTATACTAACCTAAATTCCTTATGCTCTTCAAGCAAACCTCTAGTGAGGTTAACTAAGTCTAACAACATTGCTGGTGACTCCCTATTCTCCAATACCATCAGTAAATATTGGAATCTCCTACCTACTGCTCTAACTTCTATTCCCTCCCCTTTCCTCTTTAAACAAAAGCTTAAAAAAACACCTTAAAACACACTGGTTATGCCCATGCATCAATCCTGACTAATCTTGTGATTCCACTAATTTTCTCTTTATAACACCTTCTTTCATTACTCTCTTCTGCTTACCCATTGTGAAGCTTCTCTCATAAACACCTTTTACAAGTAGTAACTATTACAAACTATTAAAGAACTTCGGATGTGAAAGTAATTTCCTGAATGTACTTTATACTTTCCGCAAATGTTTTCTGTTACAGAACCTTTCTATCTTTTATTTCTGTAATAGAACTTAATGGTGATGTCCTATCTAGTATGTAAGTATCAATTGTGTAATGTAGTCTAGAATCATGTTCTGCCTGCTACTTTTTATATATATAATGTAACTGTGTTTGTCTCTATGTGGAGCTTTTCTCCCCGGGCCTCTGCTGAAAATGGAAATACATCCAGTCGGACCAGCCCAGTAAACAAATGTAAAATAAAATAAATAAATAAAATAAATATTGCTGTGCATGCGTGTGTGCATGTTTGTTTCTGGTTCTTATTGCTGTGTGTGCGTGTGTGTGTGTGTTTGTTTCTGGTTCTTATTGCTGTGTGTGTATGTGTGTATGTGTGTGTGTGTGTGTGCGTGTGTGTGTGTGTGTGTGTGTGTGTGTGTGTGTGTGTGTGTGTGCGCGTGTGTGTGTGCATGCGTGCGTGTGTGTGCGCACATGTGTGTGTGTGTTTCGAGTTTTTATTGTTGTGTGTGTGTGAGTGTGTGTGTGTTTCAGGTTCTTATTGCTGTGTGTGTGTGTGTGTGTGTGTGTGTGTGTGTGTGTGTTTCAGGTTCTTATTGCTGTGTGTGTGTGTGTGTGTGTGTGTGTGTGTGTGTGTGTGTGTGTGTGTGTGTGTGTTTCTGGTTCATATTGCTGTGTGTATGTGTGTGTTTGTGTGTGTGTGTTTCTGGTTCTTATTGTGTGTGTGTGTGTGTGTGTGTGTGTGTGTGTGTGTGTGTGTGTGTGTGTGTTGTTTTTTTTTCTTATTGCTGTGTGTGTGTGTTTCTGATTCTTATTGCTGTGTGCATGTGTGTTTCTGGTTCTTATTGCTATGTGTGTTCCTGGTTCTTATTGCAGTGCATATGTGTGTTTCTGCTGCTTACTGCTGTGTGTTTGTGTGTGTGTCTGTGTGTCTGTGTTTCTGTTTCTTATTGCTGTGTGTGTGTTTCAATTTCTTATTGCTGCATGTGCATGTGTGTTTCTGGTTATTATTGCTATGTGTGTGTGTGTGTGTGTGTGTGTGTGTGTGTGTGTGTGTGTGTGTGTTTCTGGTTGTGTGTGTGTGTGTGTGTGTGTGTGTGTGTGTGTGTGTGTGTGTGTGTGTGTGTCTGTGTTTCTGGTTCTTTTTTGGTGTGTGTGTGTGTGTGTGTGTGTGTGTGAGTGAGTGAGTGTGTGTGTGTGTGTGTGTGTGTGTGTGTGTGTGTGTGTGTGTGTGTGTGTGTGTGTGTGAGAGTGTGTGTGAGTGTGTGTGTGTGTGTGTGTGTGTGTGTGTGTGTGTGTGGTGTGTGTGTGTGTGTGTGTGTGTGTGTGTGTGTGTGTGTGTGTGTGTGTGTGTGTGTGTGTGTGTGTGTTTCTGGTTCTTACTGCTTTCTGTTTCTTATTCTTGTGTGTGTGTGTGTGTGTGTGTGTGTGTGTGTGTGTGTGTGTGTGTGTGTGTGTGTGTTTGTGTGTGTGTGTGTGTGTGTGTGTGTGTGTGTGTGTGTGTGTGTGTGTGTGTGTGTGTGTGTGTGCGTCTGTGTGTGTGTAAAATGCCCTAGTTAGGTATACCTGGTGGTTAATGTTACTCAGGCTCAAACCTTGTACTTTAGGGTACACGGAGCAATAGCCTGAATTCTCTACCCACACTACCACATTTGATTCAAGGAGTTGAATCCGTAGTTCTCAACTGTACAGATTTTCACAGAATGTCTAAAATGTTTGGCTCATACTTTTGCTCTGTTCCTCTTAAAATTTTTGGTTTCTGGCAAATCTGTGAGAATTGAATTCACTAAATAATGATAGTCATTTAAGGTTCAGTCTTCCTATCTTCACGAAACACGTGGTAACACAAAACCCTTTATTCCAGTAACTTTCTAAGATTATACAAGCAGTGTTTAAAATTTGTCCTTGGTTTTGGGCCTTTGCCCCCCCCCCCCCTGAAAAATTTTGTCTTTTACCAGATGTCTTGTGCTGCAAAGTTGAGAGATTTAGATGAGTGTCAATTGGATTTTACAAGGAGCTGAGGGCTTCAGGGGAATAGAAGTTTAGTTCTGCTTATGCCCTGTTTGTTTGTATTGTTAGTAGCACAACAGGTAGTATATTTGCTTTTGATGCAGAAGGTGGTGGGCTCTACTTCCACATTATGTAGATTGATTGCTGATAATGTACTATACCTAGTAACTATGAACCTGTTATCAGTTTGTCATACATTCACTATTGCAATATTACTAGCTTATCATTTTTTTATTGTGGCATAGGCAATTCATTCTTCAAGGTCAACAGGCACTTTATCTGTAGATGAAACAATGAAATATAAAGTTGTTTGTTAGCAGCAACCTCTTCATTAGTTACAGATTTCTGTAATGTTGATTTAGATGACTTCTGCAGAGATTGTGCATATTTACTGATATTGGTGGACTGTAATGACAGAAGTTTGAGTAGACTTTTATGATGGAAATGTTCTGAATTTGGCAGCTTTTTCATTACTGGTTCATGCATTTTGTTTCATTGCTCACTGAAAGAATGTTCAAAACAATAAATTTAAAACACACTCTAACACGTGTGCTGTATTATACAAGGAATATAATTTAATACAATCATAGAGGTGAATCAAAGAACACATGTATGTTTGCTTGGTTCTAAATGTGTGTGCAAGGGGCCTATGATTTGAAAACAGCCCAAAGGTAAAATTTATCTGCCACTGGCCAGATGTCTTTTCTTCCAATGTGGGTTTCAATGCTGTTTCAATGAATGTGAGTTTTAAGGGCAGAGAAGTTTTAATGCTAAGTCTGTTTTCATAGTGAGACTGTACTGCTTTGTTTAGCAGATGTCTATATCAGTGTTTGTGCTATAAATTTCTAAAATAAAAGTTTTAAATGAAATCCAAATAGTAATTGTAGAAGGAAAGCATAAAGCAGTATGCACATTATAGCGTTTATGGTAAATGGGGAGAAATAGCCAAGTAATGGGACACTGGAATGGTTGCAAGGGAGGCTGTGTATAGGGGGAGGATTTGACAATGATTTTGTGAGGGGCGGCAAACTAAAAGATAGCCCTGGGCGGTACAATCTCTAACTACTCCACTGCTTTTGGTTAAGTTATTAAGGCGCTATTGTAGAATATTGTGTCAGATATTTGAACTGAAGCCCAAAAATGATGACGCTTTATGAATGTAAATGTGTCTTCCTATTTTTCTCTCAGCAGGGAATTTGCAGACCTGGTGGTCCTTGTCTTCTGAAATGAGCATTTTAAATTTATAATTGAATAAGAAAATACATAGTTTGACAATTTTGTTTAGGCTGAACTACCTATTGAGAGACTTTGTAACTGCAGTCAAAAACTGGCTGCAATGTCAATTAACTTCAGTATTATTTAGAGCCTAAATAGATTATGAGACATGCAGATTGGCTGACTTTTCAACCAACAGCCCTGATCCATCCATTCACAACCCTCTTTTTTTCCCACTTGTGCACATGGTGTCAGGCCGATGTCACTTCAGCAACAGCCCTGGTGTCTTTAGTAAAATTAAATAATGATTAAAAATATAATTGAAGTATAAAAGAAAAATATATAATTGAAATAGATGCAAGGAAAAGAGACAGCACATGAAAAATAATAATAAAAGATTAAGTTATTTACAAGTTAAGAGCAGTATGCACAGTAGACAGTAACAAGTGACAGTGAATATGTATTTTAATGGGTGGTGTTTGGTTTAAAGTTTCTAGATAACTCAAGAATGTTGTTTGTGTACATATGTGTGTAGCTCTCCTTAATGTGAACGTTTTACTAACAGCTGCATCTAGAAAGCTCACATCATGCTCCTTTTTGGCATTTACTTCTCTTAAGTCCAAGCCAATGTCAGTGGTCTCTGGCTGACTAAATTTGCACATGATTACAAATTAGCAGCTGTCATTGACTTTCACACTGATACAAATGTTCTCCAGGAGGGACTGACACAGGCAAACAACTGGTGTCAGAGCCATGGACTAATACCAAGAAATGCATAGTAGTATCCTTTGGGAAGTAATACACCCGTGGTAATAGTCAGGGACTTAGGGACACACATATATAGTAATCTAGCCGTTGACCATCACGTGTCTACAGTAGTGAGGAAATCCTTCTATGTTGCGCAACTTATAAACAAAGGTATGGCATCTAAGTCCAAGGGGGTCATTGCTCCACTGTATTTGGCATTCATAAGACCTGTTGACTACAATACCCCCCCTGGTATGTACCTAACCAGGTCATACCTCTCAATCTCTTAGAGTAAGAAATCTGGACAAAGGCCCAAAAATAGGGACCATTTTTAAATATTGCTCTTAAGCAAAAAGTTAATAGAATAACGGCTTTGCATTAGCATGAATTTTCTGAAGGGTATGACGTTTGACACTCAAATGTCTGTCATTATTTTCTAACTTCAGTCTTTAATGATTTGCCACTAATTTGCCAGAAAACTGCAATTTTATGAAAAACAGACCAAAAAATATGAGGCAAAAATCTGTACAGTTGGGAGGTATGCCAGGCATATCCAGCTATTAGAACATCCACAGAGGTTCCTCACTAAAAGCATACAGGACTTAAGTAAAATGTCTTATGCAGACTGCCTCAAGGCTCTATCCCTGTATTCTGTCTCCTACAGGTTTTTGACAGGAGATCTATGGCTGACATCCAGGGCATTGTCAGACCCCACTGTGCTTGACCTCCTGCATATCCACAAAACAAACACTATCAGAATTACCCATTCTAAAGACCTAAACCTTGCCTGTGATATAAATAGGATCTTCTGGAGAGACAGGTATGTATCCCAGAGATTACTCAGTTTGTACATGTGATGTGTGCTGCACAGATGCAACTGAATGTAAATTGATGTCTTTTCACATGTCAGAGCTTCTTAAGGTGGTCTTTTCACAAGCACCAAACCTAGTGTCCCACTTTCCCGCTTCCACCCCAGTAGGCATCTAACTAGACTGTGCCTCCCTCTTTGAATATTCCTGTATCCGCCACTGGTTATTACTGTCCTCTTCCAAAAATTACTAAATGTATAAGCTTTCCTGTTTCTTTGGTAGATATTGCCACCATCTAAATTAGTCTGGCACACAAAATGTACCACTTACTGTGCCATTCTGAAACAAGAGACAAATGAAATATGAAAACTGATAGGTAAGCAGTACTTCACTTTCTCAGGAGCAGATAGATACCCACAGTCAATCCTTGCAGAGTAGTAACCATATAAATAAATAAATAAATGCATACATACATACATACATACATACACACATAAATAAACAAATGAACAAATGAATAATCAGTTGTACACCTTATAAACACTAACTAGTATTCACTTATCAGTTCTTCACTACTCTTTCTTTAACATCTTAAACAATCGTTTGCTGTCAAAACAAAAAGCTATACCAAAATAATCTTTTCTGGATCACTCCGCACATTAAACACTGAATGAAAGAGAAAGCCCTGCATTGGGGAAGTTTAAGACATCTGTTATCTTAGTGCATTAATCACTCTATAAACAGCTAGGTAATGTTATCAAGTTTCAGTTGTTAAACTCATTATCTTACAAGGTAAATTTCCTAAACCCAACCATTTCTCAATTGACAGTATCCTGGTAGTGTACATAAAATTTTGCCAACATTTTCCAGGTTATAAGTACATCACTTATAACATCATCATCTATGATGCATACGGTGGTTTTTATTTGCACATATTGAAGCCATCCTACTGATACTCACCAATCACAAAAGGCAAAACTCAATAAAATCTGCTGCATCAATGCCATTTGACCTGTTAAAAAAGTTGGATAAGTTCATTAATAACCTCTCCATTCTAGTTTACTAAATTAAACCTTGCATTTAGACAAGCAGCTGGTTTTGTCACTACTTTACTTGTTTCTCCTGACAAGTAAGATGGGGTAAGTAGAGTTCTCTTCCACTACCTGATTCAACTAGGTGTAACCCAGGGCTCGATTCTAAGGACCCCACTACTTACTGTTTTCATGAATGATATGCATGAAGGTTATCCATCATGACAGATTAATCAGATATGTGGAATATACCACTATTTATTGTTCTACCCACTCCATCTCTGAAATTAAGCTGCCATTCCAAAACAGCTTCTGCTGTTCCCTAGTTCCCTGGATCCCTGAATCAAGGAGTTTGGTTTAAAAATAAATTAAAAAAGAAAAGAAAAAAGAAAAAAAATCATTGCTATCCTTTCTGGCCTTTTAATCCCTCCACTCAAATTCAACAAATATAGACAAACTAATACCTAACATTAAATTACTAGGAGTCATCACTGACCCACTTAATACATTTGACATTTACATCAGCACTGCAATATGCATATGCAACTATAGCCTTGGTTACCTCACTTGAAGAGCTTCTGATCACATGTAACATAAAGCATGGTCAGTACATTTCTTCTTCCAGTCTCTCATACTGTTCAACTATCTTAACGTATCCCGTATTGTCACTTATCAATAAGCTCGGACATGCATACCCTCTCTCTTGTGTTTCACCTCAGGCTATCCATACAAGTATAACTGTATATCTCTAAAATGTAATTACTGATTCAAACTTAGTAACAGTGGACCTCTTTTTAAATCTAGTATTCTTCTACTTAATTCATTACAGAAATAAATATTCATCCTCCATCACTTTAATCCTCCAGGTACATTACAAAAATAATACAGTCTGCCAGCAGGCATTGTGAATCTCATTTCTCTGGTACTACAGACTTTTCACTGAACAATCTTCATCAGCATCAACAGCAGCAGCATCTCCATTTTTCCCCGTTTTTTTCTTACTGTAGCGACTTTGAAAAATCATCAACCCCTCTGTAAATCAGTCTGTTTCAGTGCTATTCTTGGGAGCCACCTCATTCTAGACTAGTTCTGCAATCACATCAGACTAGTACCCTAACCCATTACCCCATTGCACAATAGTACTAGTTTACTCTATTTTCTCTAAAATGACTGTATGATGCAGTATTTCTACACAGCAGCATAACTCCATGGACACTTTGCAATGTGACATCATTCTGTATAGTCCACATGTCACAATACGTATCCATCTTTGGAAATATCGTATTGCCTTATTCAACTAACTTTAGCTATTTCATTCCTATGTAACGTGTATAATACCATTATATTCTGACCAGTCTAAGTTTTATCTGCATTGCAGCTTTACTGTGGTGGTTTACGTTTTGTGCACCTGCGGAACATTGAAGTTGACTCGTTGGACTCTCCTAGTCAATAAACTCAATAAATAAATTATATAAAACAGTTCAAAGGAATATTTCTTGTCACATAATTGAGAATATGATTATCTTCTGAGCAGTAAATTATTAATAAACACTTTTCTTCTGGTTTTATTTTATTTTAGTTAGAGCTACTTCAACATCTTCTATAATTGCGTGTCACAACTGTATCGCTTGCTGACTGAGTTTCTTTCATCCAGAAATATAATTATGAATCCTGTAACTAAGGATTCAACTTGATTAACAATTCATCTGCCTCCTTTGTCAAATATTCCCTTTACTACTCTCTTTTAATTTTCATATCCCCTTCCCAGCATTTATCTATAGTGGAGGAGTTATTTTCTTAATTCTGCCTATACCATGTGCAATACGATCTTTACCTTTTATCAATTTTGTCTATCCTTGCATTTAGTTATAATGTTTTTGCTGGAATGTTTTTTGATAGGAAGTAAAATTCTTTGTGAAATTTACAATTTCGTTCTCTTTACAAAAACAGCTGTCTAGATGAGCACAATCTCTGTTTCTTCAGTTTTCGTTATACATTTTCTCTGTATGGGTTTTATTTAATTTCAGTGTTGTAAGTGGATTTTTTTTCAATCTTATTGTCTTAAAACACGTCTTTACCCTACGGTCTTGCACATATCTAATTTTCTTCATTGCCTGTATCATACACATAGAAGTTATCAGATCTCTGATGATAACAGGCGGTTCAAAACACGGACATCAAGACATTCATCTTGAAAGCGAAGCTCAAGAGGTGAATCTTGGCAGCCATGCTGAGAACATATAATAAAAAGTAATGATCAGAGACACAGTTATAATTATTTGTAGCACATGCAGCTTTATCTAATCTACGCAAAACCAGTTAGAGAAAAGGGGGGTGGCACAAAGTGTTTTACCCGCTATGAAAATCTGGTTAAAAAATGCAGGAGGGGAGAAGATCAAAATCAGGAGCATTTCTTAAATAATACTCTAATTCACTTAAAAAGTTAATAGAACAACAGGTTTTGCATTAATAATTTTTCTAAACAATAAGTATGAAACTCTAAATTTTGGAGTTTTAACTGACTGTAATTTTCAGTGATTTACAAGAAAACCAAAAAGAAATTATTAGAGACAAAAGTCAAAATATGAGACAAATTCAGAGACAATTGAGTTTCATGGTCGGCTGACAGAACTGAAGTTGTTTTACCTTCTGACAGTGTTCTTTGATGGCCTGCACTATCTGTTCTGAGCCGTAGCAGGAGAGCTTATTATAAGACCATTCAACCACAATCGACCAGGTCCTGCTCTAGAGAAGTGCTTAATAAGTTTATCTTTTTTCCTGATATTGGAGTATAAAATTAGTGCTGCGTTGACTACATTAATTAGGTTCTTGCTTCCTCTTCATCCTTTACGTTTTCTGTTCTAGTGTTGGTTTTCTTTATTCTTTCTTTTAAAATGTTTCCTGTATTAGCTGTGTTATGTAGCCTGTCTCGGTATCATTAATTTTGCATTCTAATTTTCTGTAGTGCTTATTTTAATTTTTGCTTCTGATATTATCCCTTTTGATACTACTGTCATCAGTCTGTATTCTATTGTGTCACAACACAGCATCACTGTTAAGTTCTAACCAAAACTCACTTGTTGTCCATCTCTCATAGGATAAAACTTTTTTACTGCTCTTCAAACTAATCAGCATCCAGTCCTTAGCTTTTTTGCCATCTGTTTTATTTCCAGCTTCCTCAGACTATAGTCTTAGACAGCTTCTCCACACCATCACCTCACTCCAAAACTCCAAATTAAAGCTGCTCTGCTCAGACAACAAACATGTTTGTTGAAAAAAAAAAGAAAACTGTAGCAAACTAAGTGGTGCAGTACTCCCTGTGTGGTATAAACTGTAGCGTTTGCTATGGTATAAAAAAGGAATTTTTTTTTGTAGCAACAAACCTAAGCAGTGTATCACTCCATGCATTGTATAATCTATAGAAATGAATGCAGCTAGTCATTTGCTTTAGTTTAAATGAAGAAAAATATTTGTTGTTGCTCTTCAGGTTAGGAGAAGAATATTTTGGGGATAGAAGGGGTGCAGGATTGGGGGAGGGGTGGAAATGAGCACAAAATTACATAGCTGCACGTCTGCACTGTATACCGTAAGGGTTACTATTAAAATCTTGAAAGTGAAAAAAAAAATGGTACTTATGAGCGAAGTGTTTCACTGAAAGTACATAACACCTAACAGCCCTAATGTCAAAAAACAGATGTTAATGCCAAAAATATCGAATGCGACATTTTCAGCACTTAACAGCAATCCCACTCTTCCCGTAACTCCCTAACTAGGAAACCTAACATCCCATTTATGCAGGGGGGCTGTGCCCCCACACCCTCCCTAACAATATATTCCAACTCTGATATCGCACTACAGTGAGGAAAGGGATGTATTTCCCTTACCGCACTGTACCGCAATCCCTGTACATAATCAAACGTTATATTTGCGAATACATAGATCATTCACAAATATTCCATTCAATTACATGGCTGGCATACATATGAACTATTTGAACATCTGTAGTTTGAATAGTTCATAGGTGTGCAATGCTACGCCGACTTTTTAATAGTAAACCATACCGTAATACCAGTTTCCTATTTTAAACTCCTTGACTTAACCTGTAAATGGTCCAAAGAGGCCAGTGTTTGTATTCCAGGTAACAAGTTTAAATAAGTAAAGTATAATCAATCAATGACCATTCTGACACAAATTCCCTACAAATGTATCATCATTAATTAATTTCATAGCACATGCTTTACTGAATTCAAGGTCATAGTCAATAGACCATATTCTTCTACTCAAGGACTATAAAGTAGAGAAGCATTAAGGGGAGGGGGAGACAGACAGACACACGTATACACACACACACACACACACACACACACACACACACACACACACACACACACACACACATGCATGGATAACTATGAATATGGTAATTTTAAAGCCTTACTCATCATCTTCTTTCGGCTGCTCCCATTAGGGGTCGCCACAGCGGATCAACTGTTTCCATTTCTTCCAGTCCTCTGCATCTTGCTCTGTCACATCAGCCACCTTCATGTCCTCTCTCACTACATCCATAAACCTTATCTTAGGCCTTCCTCTTTTCCTGTTACCTGGTAGCGTTATCCTTAGCATCTTTTTCCCAATATACTCAGCATCCCTCTTCAGCACATGTCCAAACCAACGTAATCTTGCCTCACTGGCTTTGTCTCTAAACCTTCCAACCTTGGCTGACCCTCTAATATACTTATTCCTAATCCTGTCCACCCTCATCATACCCAGTGCAAATCTTAACATCTTTAACTCTGCCACATCCAGCTCTAACGCCTGCCTTTTTGTCAATGCCACTGTCTCCAACCCACATAACATAGCTGGTCTCACTACCCTCTTGTAGACCTTCCCTTTCATTCTTACTGATACTCGTCTGTCACAAATCACTCCTGACACACTTCTCCACCCACTCCATCCTGCCTGTACTCTCTTCTTCACCTCTCTTCCACACTCACCATTACTCTGAACTATTGATCCCAAGTATTTAAACTCATCTACCTTCACCACCTCTACTCCTTGCATCCTCACCATTCCTCTATCCACCCTCTCATTTACACACATATATTCTGTCTTAGTCCTGCTGACCTTCATTCTCTTCTCTCTAGAGCATATCTCCATCTCTCCAGGGTCTCCTCCACCTCTTCCCTACTCTCACTACGGATCACAATGTCATCTGCAAACATCATAGTCCATGGGGACTCCTGTCTGATCTCATCTGTCAACCTGTCCATCACCATTGCAAACAAGAAAGGGCTCAGAGCTGATCCTTGATGTAATCCCACCTCCACCTTAAACGCATCCGTCACTCCCATCGCAGACCTCACCACTGTCACACTACCCTCATACATATCCTGTACCACTCTTACATACTTCTCTGACACTCTCGACTTCCTCATACAATACCACGACTCCTCTCTAGGCACCCTGTCATATGCTTTCTCTAAGTCTTACTAACTTACTTAAATGCATTCTTTTGGAATGTGGGAAAACAAGAAATTCTGGCAACTGACCTGCTAAGGGATCCCATGATAGCTCAGACAGACACAGAGAGCATTATGCATCCCTTCAACAGAACAAAGCCACAAAATCAAGCTCTGAGGCAGTAGAACTATGGTTTCCCACTGAGTTATATATCTTTTTTGTAACAAATTTTCTCTACAAAAGATATTAAAGAATTTAATTTTGTTTTAAAGAATGTAGTCAACAAGTAACCTGCAAATTTTATTTATCCTATAAACTATGTAGTGCAGTGATATGTCAGACTTTTCTGAATCACAGATAGGTTTCTGGTTTAAATCACATTAAGATTAAGACAAAAGTAATGTCTGGGTTTTAAAAGGTCTGCAACCATATGGATTTTTCTATAATCAAGTTGTGAAATAAATCTTTTTAGACAGAGATATTTTACTAGCAGTTCAACTCCCTTTTTTCCTCATCCCTTTAAATCCAGTGGGCTTTCTTTGGCAGTAGTCCAGAATCTCACTGGCTGCCTGAGCTGTCTCTCAAGGAAATTGCTGTATCACAGATATATTCTATAGTCTAAGTCAAGTTAAATAAAAAATAATTAGAAAATGTTGGTTTTAAGGAAATCCCTGAGTCACACGCAGATCTGTTGTTTAAATCAAGTTAAAAAGATAAGAGTCTGGCTTCACTCATCTCTATACACAATATATTTTCCTAAAATAATTTTGCTCATCTTTTTATAGTCCTTTGTGAAATGAGCTACCTTTTAAACTAAACTGCATTCATTCAGACAAAAATCATCTGTATGTTAGTATCAGTATGCTGGCGACAAATACATGCATACTACATTGTGTCTCATCACCTTCCCTTGTATTTTAACCACTGAGTGATTTTAAAACAGTTCTACCAGATGGACCCCTTTTTCTACAACGATTAAACAATTTCTTGATTTAGTGAAAGTTTGTGATATTTTATTTATTATTTATTTATTTTACATTTGTTTACCAAGGAAGTCCGACTGGACACATGTCCTTTTTCAGCAGAGGCCCAGGGAGAAAAGCTCCAGATACAACAGTATAATACAGACAAGAAACAAAAATCTATGCAAATATGACACAACATTTATAATGTTTCGAAATGCTTCACAGAAAAAATTCGAATCTGTTACATATTTAGACTTTATACATTTACATACAGTCTAAGGACTTAACAATGAATAATAATAACAGTCTACTGATATAGGTATAGGAGGTATACTTTTTTATCGCTTAAGATCGTCCTAGCTTGATAATTGTGATAAGAAGTAAGGTAGAAGAGGAATTGGAGAGGAGCAAGTGGAGATGGAGAGTTAGTCATCAGCCAGGGGTTGTGCATGGGCAGATCCATTTGCTAAGTAGATAGTTTTTAGGGCTGGTTTAAATGTTGTTGGAGATGATATGGAGGTAAGATTAGATGGTAGGGTGTTCCAGAGTTTACCTATGTAGTTTGAGTAGAGGGAATCTGCTGCTTGATTTTTGGCTATATGAGTTTGCATGTGGTTTCTGTTGGAGGATCGGAGGGGTCTGGTAGTACCATAGGGCTGTAGAAGAGTTTGTAAGGCAGGTATTTTATCAGGCTCTGTGAGAATTTTGTGGGCCATTGAGAGTTGTATATAGTGTAGGAGTTGTGGAAATTCTAACCATTTGAGCTGCTTGAGTGCTAGACAGTGATAAGATCTAGCTGAAGAATTTGTGGTGAATCTTGCTATTTTATTGTAGCAGATTTCAAGTTTTTGTAGTCCAGATTTCTTAAGTTTAGTAAGAATGGGTGCTGCATATAGTAAGGTGGAGAGTAGGTGCGTTTGGGCAATGGCTATTCTGGTATTATTTGTGAAGAAGTGTTTATAGGTTCATAGGTTCATAGGTAGGTACTAGGCTATCTGCCCAAGGTCATTTATAAGCCTAACCAGAGTGTGTCGGCTTTTGCCGCCCCATTGATTAATTAACTGATCCTCTGTCAAGCAGAGCCAATGAAGTGATCCCAGGGGTGTATTTTCTGTTACCCATCCACACGTCAAGGTTTCTCTTGAAGAGTGTCATTGAGGGGCTCTGCCTAATGTAATCTGGAATTTTGTTCCAAAGCATGGGGAGTCTCTGTGACAAGAATCTATCCCTCCAGCATGTTCTATTTATTTTTGTGGCAAGGTTTAGCTCACTAGAGTGTGTGGCTTGCAGTGACTTGGATTTATTTAGGTGGAGCATGTCCATCAATTCTGAGTTGGACATGGATTTGTAAGTCAGGCAGAGATCACCTCTGAGTAAGTGATATGCCACTGAGTACAACCGGAGTTTTTTCAGTTGGTCAGCTGCATAGGACATATGTTTGAGGCCAGTAATCCTCTTGGTGAGGTACTTTTGTGGTCTTTCCAGCTGCTGGAAGTGTCTTGTGAGGTACATCCCAAATGGGGCATTGTACTCTATGATGGGTCTAATGAGTGATGAGTAGAGGGGTACTATAACCCCTTTATTTCTAGATGCAAACCCTTTAGTAATTAAATGGGCCACATAGAAGAATTTCCTAACTAATTTGGAAATATGATTGTCAAAGGAGAGATTACTATCTACCTGGGTCCCCAGATCTCTTATTACCTCTTCTGTATTAAGGGGGCTGCCACCTATGTGGTAATTTGTGGGCATTTTGTTTTTCCCAAATGGAATGACTATGCATTTTTTGGCATTTAGCTTAAGGCTATGACTTTGACACCAGGTGTCTGTCTCAGTAAGGCCTTTTTGGAGGATGTCCGTGTCAGCCAGTGAGTCAATTATGGCTCCCAGTTTGCAGTCATCGGTGAACTTGGTTAGCCATAGTCCTCCTGTGTTTGCCTGTACTTCTGAGAAGTATATGCCAAACAGTGGGGGTCCCAGGACCGAGCCTTGCAGGACACCACTTGTGACTGGTTTATTGTCGGACCTGGAGCCTGCTATTCTTACCGTGTGAGTTCTGTCTATAAGCCAGCTGGCAACCCATCTTGTGACTTGGGGTTTATGTTCAGGCTGGTGAGATTTTACTAATCGACAGATCAATAACTGAACACTAGGTCCAATTCTAATAGTTTATTCTTATGTAAGGTACCCAGTTTTTTATGTACCTTTTTAACTGTCTGAGATATGTGAATATCAAATCTAAGTTTATAATCAATTTCCATTCCTAGTAATTTTGTATGCTGTGAGAGGGTTATGCAGGTGTTGTTGTGGGAGGTAATGTGGAAAGTGTTAAGGGAGGGAGTAGTTTTGTTAGGGGAGAATATTAATAGTTTGTTTTCTGGGGAGTTTAAGGTTAAATTAGCATTTGTTAGCTGGGTCTCTACATCATGAAAGGCTTTCTGGGTAAGTGTTGCAGTTCTAGTAGGGAGGGTGCAGAACATGCTGCACTCAAATCATCTGCATATTGGATGAGAGATGCATGAGTGGTTGCAAGATGGAGATTGTTAGTAAATATAGAGAATAGGAGTGGGCCTAATATGGAGCCTTGGGGGACTAAAAGTTTGACTGGTAATAAGAGTGATAGGGTCTGTTGCCATGAGACAGCTTGTTGATGCCCTGTGAGATAATCTTTAAACCATGCAAGGGTGGAATTACAGAAATGGAGGTCTGAGAGGGTGCTGAGATGGTGGGTATGGGAGACCATATCAAAAGCTTTTGATAGGTCTAAGAAGATGGAAGAGGCAAAGTGATTATTACTCCTGTGGACATTAATAATCTTAGTAAAAGACAATAGAGCAATAGTTGTGCTATGGAATGATCTAAAACCATGCTGGGTATTGGTTAGAAGTTTGTTATTTAGTAGGTAGTCAGTTACTTGCTTATGAATAACTTTTTCTAGAATTTTCGAGAGTGGTGATAATATTGCAATTGGTCTGTAGTTATTTAGCTCAGTTGATGGGCCACCCTTATGAAGAGGAATGATATACACAGTTTTCCAGATGGAAGGAACCTAGTGTTCAGCTATTGATCTGTTGATTAGTATAGATATAGGGTATGCTATGACATCTGCTGTTAGCTTTAAATATTCTGTGGGTAGACCGTTGGCAGGTAGTATAGTGGGCTTTAGCTTTTTCAAGAGTTTTTTGATGGTATCAGTTGGAAGTGGCTGCAGTGAGAAGGTGGATGTGGTGTTAGAAGTTGGGAAGGAGGGTTTATTTGTTGATGATGTTTGATTTTTAGCTAGTTCAAGGATCATTTCTGTAAAATATTTGTTAAACTGACTGGCTATATTTTCTGAATTGATGGTGGTGGTGGTGGGGTTCCTGTTTTCCTTGGGTTAAGGATATTATTTATTGTGTACCAGAATTTTTGTGGGTTTTTGTGATGCTTGGATTGTATTTGTAATAGTTAATTTTATCTGTTTTAATGTGCTTTTAGCTTTATTCCTAAGTTCCCGATAAGTTTGGTATCTGGGCTGGGATTTATTTGTTTTCCAGGAAGACCATGCTTTATCTCTAAGCCTGAGAAGATTTAGTGTTTCTTTTCTTAGCCAAGGGACATAGTTTGCTTTGACACGCACATTTCTAATTGGTACTTGTGAATCTAGAATGGTTAGGAAAGTAGTATTGAAGTAAATGATTGCACCTTGCAGGGGAAGGATTATTAAAGGTGTCCAGTTGCAGTTTTTGAGGATTTCTATAAGTTTGTAGGGGTTTAGTTGCTTTTTATTTCTTATCTGTAGGAGAAGGGGTTGTTTGATTTGTATTGTTTTCTTATCTTTAGGAGAAGGGGTTGTTTGATTTGTATTGTTTGCTTATCTGTAGGATAAGGGGTTGTTTGATTTGTATTGTTTTCTTATCTGTAGGAGAAGGGGTTGTTTGATTTGTATTGTTTTCTTATATGTAGGAGAAGGAGTTGTTTGATTTGTATTGTTTTCTTATCTGTAGGAGAAGGGGTTGTTTGGTTTGTATTGTTTTCTTATCTGTAGGAGAAGGGGTTGTTTGATTTGTATTGTTTTCTTATCTGTAGGAGAAAGGGTTGTTTGATTTGTATTGTTTTCTTATCTGTAGGAGAAGGGGTTGTTTGATTTGTATTGTTTTCTTATCTGTAGGAGAAGGGGTTGTTTGATTTGTATTGTTTTCTTATCTGTAGGATAAAGGGTTGTTTGATTTGTATTGTTTTCTTATCTGTAGGAGAAGGGGTTGTTTGATTTGTATTGTTTTCTTATCTGTAGGAGAAGTGGTTGTTTGATTTGTATTATTTTCTTAACTTTAGGAGAAGGGGTTATTTGATTTGTATTGTTTTCTTATCTTTCAGAGAAATGGTTGTTTGATTTGTATTGTTTTCTTATCTGTAGGAGAAGGGGTTGTTTGATTTGTATTGTTTTCTTATCTGTAGGAGAAGGGGTTGTTTGATTTGTATTGTTTTCTTATCTGTAGGAGAAGGGGTTGTTTGATTTGTATTGTTTTCTTATCTTTAGGAGAAGGGGTTGCTTGATTTGCATTGTTTTCTTATCTGTAGGAGAAAGGGTTGTTTGATTTGTATTGTTTTCTTATCTGTAGGAGAAGGGGTTGTTTGATTTGTATTATTTTCTTATCTGTAGGAAAACGGGTTGTTTGATTTATATCGTTTTATTATCTGTAGGAGAAGGGGTTGTTTGATTTGTATTGTTTTCTTATCTGTAGGAGAAGGGGTTGTTTGATTTGTATTGTTTTCTTATCTGTAGGAGAATGGGTTGTTTGATTTGTATTGTTTTCTTTCTAACTAGATAAGTGGGAAAATGATCACTGAGGCTGTCTGGTAAACAACCTGATAGGGGGTAAAGGGCTGGTCTGTTTGTTAGCATCCGGTCCAGGATGAAATTTCTGTCTGAATTTTTGTTATTTCTAGTTGGTAATTGGATGAGTTGAGAGACACCATGTAGGTTAATATGATTTTTGGGTTGTAGGGAATTGTATTCTGAACAGTCTACATTAAGGTCACCAATTATAAGTGTTTCTTGAGATAGGTTATTATATAGTAAATTTTCCAGTACTGAATTATTATCTCCTGGTGGCATGTAAAGATCTATGATATATATATATATATATATATATATATATATATATATTTTATTCAGGTTGACATTTAGTTTGGGATACAGTATTTCTGAATTCTCAACTTCAAAGGTTTTTTTCAGATAGTGTTTCTATGGAGAGCTGGTTTTTACTGTGTAGACCTACACCCCCTTCCTTTTTATTTATTCTTTCAGAGCATATAATGTTGGAGCCCGGGGGTAATATTTCGTAACTATTGGCATTGGGTTTTACCCAAGTCTCTGTGAGTAGAGCAATGTCTGGTGCGTAGAGATCTAAGTTGGCATGGATGTCATGAAGTTTACGGTTTATACTTCTTATGTTCTTGTTCAGTATTAGTATATCTTTTTTGTCAGTTGTGGGAATAATTAATGGCAGATTGGTGTTTGCAGACTAGGGTGTAGTGTTGAGGCTAGGGGATGGTTGGTTGGGCCAGGGTTTGGATGTATGTCCTCACACAGGGATAGCCTAGATACAGTTTGGATTATGTGTTTTAGGTATTTGGTAAAGTTTTTATCATATTCTAAGGATATAGTGGTTGAGTTTGAATAGAGGGTTTTGGTAATTTAGCTTGGGTAGAAGTTGTAAAATTAAGTAAGGAGCTACATATATAGATATTAACTGGTTTGAAGTTGAGGGGATGGATATTTGAGGTGAAGTGGAATGGAGGGGGGTTGGTAAGGTTTGAGTGAGAAGAGGTGACATCAGTTATTATTATTAGTAGATTTAGTAAGGCTATAAGGAAGAGTAAGTAGTACTTTGATACACTGTGTATTTGGACTGGGACAGTTTTTTTTTTTTCAAAACAGGTTTATTGTTTTAACATATAAGAGAAATATCATAACAATTTTATACAAGTAATTAAAAATAGGTATTATTATAATATTCAACAAAACAACTAAAGTATTTACAAAGACATCCACTACAATCAGATCAATTAATTAAACTAAAATACCATGCTATTGAAATTAAAATTTTTTTAACAAATTTTGTAAATTATCCCATACAATATAATAAGATATTTTTCTATTTGTTCTTGTCCTAATTGTGTTTATTTCCATATGGCACACTATATTCATAACATTTTTAAATTCATTGAACGAAGGAGGTGTATCTGAAATCCAATTTCTAGTTATTATTTTCCTAGCCACTGCTAGAATAGACCATAACAAGGGAAGCTTAACCTTTTTAACACTTTGAGGTACAGGTGTGTTGAATAATATAAGAGATTTAGAAATAATGAAATTATCTGTAAAAAGAGCCTGCAAAAATTCATTAATTGACTTCCAGTATTCTTTCAATTTTATACAGTCATAAAACATATGAGCCCAGTCAGCATTAATTTCTACATTACATCTCTTACATAAATTATCTTTATTATTTATTGTATTCATCATCAAAGGTGTATAAAAAATCTATGTAAAAATTTCCATGTATAAAGTCTCCAGACAATGGAAGACGTAGTTCTATAAGCAGATTCCAATATATATTGTTTATCTTGTTGATTTGGTGGGTCCCCATTAATAGAAGTGAAATAATTCCAGTATGAATCTACACTGTAAAAAGTTTCTTGTCTGATAATTTTATGTATGTATGAAAGTTTACCTTTATCAGAAACTTTATGTTGTAAATTTAATATCAAGTAATCAATCAGTGTTGGAATAGATTCTTTAACTGTTATAGACATTAGATCTATTTTATTAATGAGATGTTGTCTAAAGGTCTGAACCTCTAACCAGCAAGTTTCTCTTAGATCAAATTCTTGTTTTAAGAAATCTAGATTTTTAACTTTATTATCAGATATCAACTGATACCAGTACTTTAGATCATTATCTATAGCTAAATGAGTTCCTTCAGAAGTAGATGACAAAAGCATACCCTGAGTATACATTATAGGGAATACAATAAAATTCCATTCCCTATACTTAGGGTGCATGAATATAAAGTTATGATAACTAATAATAATATTTAATGGGTAACAAACCATATGTTTAGGTGTAATAGGTGAAGTACAAAATTCCTTTAGTAACCATAACATGGAGCTATTTACAATCATATTTTTATGTGTTAAGGAGATTTTCATGAAGTGCATACTAATTAGCTCCCAATAATCTTTCCATTTTGCGACATACGACTGATCTATTAATAAAGTAATAACTTTTACAATAGAAGAGATAGTATATAAATTAAAGTCTGGAAAAGAAATACCCCCTTGAGACCAGCTATTAGTATGTTTCTTTAATGCAATCCTAGGTCTATTAGGTGCCCATAGGAAATTTAACATTAGTGTATTCAGTTTCTTGATAATTATTTTTGTAGGTGGAAGTATTATTGATTGTATTAAGTATAAAATATTGGGGAATATTATCATTTTAATAATTGTAAGTCTCTCCTCCATAGTAAAAACATATTATTCCAGGTATTAAAAGATTTTGTATATTAAGAAAACAGGTATTATAATTATTATATATAATAGATTTAATATCTTTAGATAGTATTATACCTAAATAAGTTATCTGACCTGAATTGGGTACATATTTAGTAAAATCACTAATGAGAATATTTTTTCGTGTATATATAGGTAGTATTTTAGTTTTTTCTTCATTGAATATTAAACCAGAAATACTTTTAAAATTCATCATGTTATCAAATAGAGACTGCATAGAAGAATTAGATCCTGCTGATGTAATTAGAACATCATCTGCAAAAAGTTGAATTGTGGATGTTGTATTTTCATCTATTTCAAAACCCTCTATGTCAGTACTGTTTCTGATCAAATTAGCCCAAGGCTCCATTACTAAAGTGAATAATAGTGGAGAAAGTGGACATCCTTGTTTTGTACCTTTAAGAATGGGTATTTTTTGTGAAACATATGTTCCTACCTTAATATAAGCCAACGTTCCTTTGTATAAATGCTCAATTAGATTTACAAATGCATCTGAGAAGTTTGTGCACTTCATTAAGGTAAACAGATAGTCCCAACTTACTGAATCAAATGCTGAACTTATATCAAGACTAATAAGTGTTAAATCTTTCTTTTTCCTATTTGCAAAATCTATTAATGTTAATGTTCTTCTTATATTATCAAAAGTATTTCTATTTACAATGAAGCCTGTCTGATCTATATCTATAATGCCGTGAATGATTGTCTTCAATCTATCAGCAAAGATACTCATAAACATTTTATAATCAACATTAAGTAATGAGATGGGCCGATATGAAGAACATCTAGTTGGATCTTTATTAGGTTTTAAAATTGGCGAAATAAATGTATATTGCCAAGATGGGGGGGTTATTAACTCAGTTTGGGCCAAAATAAAAACCTTATATATTAATGAATATGTACTTTTAGAAAGGATTTTATATATCTCTGGTATAATACCATCATTACCCGGTGCTTTGTTTGATTTAAGCTTATTTATTTGTGTAATAACCTCTGTATATGAAATACTTTTGTCCAATAGTTTAATATGTTGTTTATTAAGCTTTTTATTCATGTTTGTGGTTATAAACTCCTTTATTTTATCTTTAGGTTCCATGTTAATGTTATTATGGTTAATTTTGTGAAAGTGATTTCTAAATTCATCTAGTATTTCTGGTATACTAGACACATTCTTCTTTTTCCTTAGAGAAAATATTTCTTTGATATGGTTTTGTTTATTCAACCTTTTTTATTTTTAAGTCTATGTAAGCATTTGGGGCTTATTGAATAAGACAAAACTTGTATTTCTCTAAAGTTATTTTAACTTTATGAGTTAAAATTTCTTTGTATTTCTCATTTAGTTTGTTTATTTCTTCAATAACTTTCTTGTCCATAATATTTTCTTTATTATTATGTTTATAAGAGTCTAATTTACTTTGAATATCTAACAATTCCTTATCCCAAGATTTCCTTTTATTATTATACCATCTGATACTTTGTCCATATAGATATGATTTTAAGGCATCCCAAACATAAACAATGGAGACTTCAGGAGTATTATTTATGTCTAAAAATGTTTTACTTCTGAAAGTATATATTCTTTATAGTCTTTTAGTTGAGTTCAGTATGCTGGTATCCTTTTGATCTGAACATTATGAGTATTTTTCATCATGAATTCAAAAACAATTGAATTATGATCAGATATAGGACATGAAATGATTTTGGAATTAATTAAATCTGTTACCATCTGGTTAGAAATAAAGACCCTATCTATTTTTGAATAAGTTTTGTATCTGTTAGAAAAAAAGGTGTATGGTAATGATTTTGAATCTATCTGATTATTAATATCATTCAAATGATAATAATTAGCAAAATCATTTAAATGTTTTGCATTAGATGTAATTCTTCTTTTCCCTATAGTGGTAGTATCACTTTCATGTAGTATACAATTAAAGACACCAGCTAAAATAATATCTCCTATAGAGAATGATATGATCTTATCAAGATGATGTTTCACTGTATTAATACCAATTCCAGGTATCCAATATACATTAATTAAAGTGTAAGTCTTCCCATTAATTTGTATTGTAACCATACAAAACATTCCTTTGTCATCCTGATAAGACTTAATGGTTTTAGGAATGGGCATACTTTTATTCCATAAAATAGCCACTCCTCTTTTTTTCTGAGTGTGCTTTGAACTAACCAATACTGTATATTTGTTTGTGGCTAGTTTATCAATATCTTTTTTCAAGAAATGGGTTTCTTGCAGGAAGACTAAGTTGGCCTTATGTAAATTAATGTATCTTATTAGGCTTGCCCTTTTACATGGATTATTCAATCCATTAATGTTTAAAGACATTCCTTTTAAAGATGTCATTTGGCATTTTTAAAACTTAAGAATCTTATGATCAAAATAACAAATAACAAGATAAGTAATGTTACATCTCCTCCTTTAGGTGTACCTTTAAATATAGCTGTATTTATTGAATCTCTTATGGGATTTCGTATAGGATTCAATTTTGTTTGTAGTGACAATGAATGTACAAAATATATTGTGGATGTCAAAACTATATACAAATAACAATGAACAAGTGAAAATAATGTAAGGATTAAACCTTGCATCCAGCCTGGAGTTATAAACTCCAACTTAGAGTAGTATTTACCACTCAAGTTAACCCCTACCCTAAGCAGCAGTACCTCAGCTACCACCTTATCAATTTAATACTAGTTATATTTAACTGAGGTTAACAGTTTTCAATTCAATTATCTAGCAAGACAAGACTACACATTTGGTAAAACAGCATCATATAAACTAAAATAAACCTTTTTTTTTTTTTTTTTTTAAAACTGTTCATACTACTATATACATCCATGTAATATAAAACAGTTGTATTCAAATAGCATTCAAATAATCTTGATGTTAGAAATCAAGAGGAGAGAAAAATAAGTTCTAACATTCATTTAAATCAAAAACTTTGGCTAATATGATTCAGACATTACATATATTAAGATGCATCTATTTTCTGTCATGTAAATGCAATTAACAGCTTCCAAAAAAAACCCTTGAATTGCTTGTATATGAGCATTTACTCAAACTCATTATTGTCAATAGAATAAAATATTGTATTCATAGAAATTGTTATAAATCATACTGCATAGTTATGCAGATTCTCAGAAACACTTATATACATATATACATACACACACACACACACATACATATATATATATATATATATATATATATATATATATATATATATATATATATATATACACACACACACACACACATATATATATATATATATATATATATATATATATATATATATATATACACATACACACACACACACACACACACACACACACATATATATATATATATATACATACACACACACACACACACACACACACACACACACATATACATATATATATATATATATATATATATATATATATATATATATATATATGCATACACACACACACACACACACACACACATACACACACACACACATACACACACACACAAACACATACACATACACACACACACACACACACACACACACACACACACACACACACACACACACACACACACACACACACACACACACACACACATATATACATATATCTGATCTCACTGAGTTGTGTCCTTACTGAGCACCATCTTACTTGCTGTCCCTACAATAAATCTGTCTGCTTTATACAAAATAATGCACAGCAAACACATTTTAGTAACCAGATTTTACAACCATGCTATACTACTGCTTTAAAATATATCACATGACAATTTCTTCCATTATAGAGTTATAAAATTATTTATGCTTGTCAATCAGATGAATTAAATGAGTTATAGTAATGTATATGTTTGGAACATAAGTTTTTAACACAGATTATTAAGCTGCTGTTAAGTAGATTTTCAAAAACACTTGAGTAAATGTTTCATTTTATATGCCTTCTAAAATAAGACATTTACTTACTACAAGAAACTGTATCATTTAAACTCATTATAACTGACATATTTTATGAATTATAACATAGATATTTAAGTAATTATATAAAATAACTCACATTTAGATGTTAAAGAGTTCATTTTCCTTCACATAGTCGCATTTGTATCATTTCTATTTCCTGGTAGAGTGTCACTTCTGAATCTGTGATGTGTCAGTGTGATATCTAGGTCAAAGGTGAGACTAGCTGCTTTCAGCTTCTCTGTGAGAATTCTGAGAGTGGAAGCTTTTGAAGTAGCTCATGGACACTGTGCATGAGACAGCCCACATCCCAGATTGTCTCTCTTAACATTTTGGCGGGAAACTTATTAAAATCTAGTGACAAACATTCATTTAGCAGTGTAAATGCATCTAAACATGACAAGACATTCACAATGTATTTTACATGTTATTACAGCCTCTATGTAAGTGAAATTAAGCCCAAAATTATTAATAAGTAATAAAACTCAATATTTTTGTCCCAATTCAATTTTATGCAAATCTTATTATTTACTGTGTCTATATGATCAAAAGCATTTCTATATATTAATAAAGAAAAGAAAAAGAGAGTAGAAAGTAAAAGGGTGTAAGGCAGAAATAAAAAAAATGTAAGCGAAAGCTATAAGAAGTATATACAATGGAATATTACTTACTGTTTATATTAATAGAGTTAAAAATAAAACATATTATTTACTATTATTTAGTTCTAATTATTATTAGTTAAAGCATGACAGATTATTTACAAACAAGCATAAGCAATGTAATCAAGAAAGTATAATTAGGAATAGCATTTGAAGAACATATAAACTTTTTACAAGGAATAAATATGTTATTATTCTATTAATCATATTTTCATTACTCTTCTCTCCCTGCCCTCCCCCACCCTTTACCCACTACATAATCTAAATAGAATGTCATTGTTTAAACAAAGAAAAGAAGAAAAGGAGAAGAAAAAAAAAAGATAAAGAAAAAAAATGTATCAAATTACTGACCTTACTTCTCCTTTTCAGAAAGAGAAACAAGTTGAATCACAACTTGCCATTAAATCTCCAGATATTTTGAGAAGTTATGAAACAAAACATTTCTTTGCACACAGAGAATAACTCTGATTAAATCTTTTTCAAAATATTTGTTGCTTCTTGGAAATGCAGGAACTATATTTAAAAAGATTAATAATGAAATAAAATGATGAGAGAAAAAAAACATAGAACAGATCATTTGTTTTTTAGTCTCTTCTTCTTCTCTGAAGTCTTCCACGAAGTTTCAGTTGCCAGTCTCTTTAATGAAGGACTAGCACATTACATTTCTTCTATTTTATCCAAAATCTTATTTTTTTTGATAAACAGTAAGGCAGAGTCTAAGTCATCGAAAATTTTAGGACCATCAGGAAGGAAGATTTTAAGCATGGCAGGAAACAGAAGGTATGTTTTAAACTGTGCTATTTTAAGCTCCCTTATTAGTGGCAGAAAAACTTTTCTTTTAGCTATTACCATGGAAGAATAGTCATTGTCAAAACGCACAGTTGTCTCATTAATCTTAACAGGAGCTTTAGCCCAAGCAGATTTAAGAACCATCTCTTTATCAAAAGATGATAGAAATCTAACTATAACTGATCTAGGATAGTTTTTCTTAGAGTTACTATTAGCTATAGATCTATGTGCTCTTTCGATACCAAAAGAGAATGCTTCTGGTAAGTCTAAAGTTTTAGGGAGCCATGTTGTTAAAAAAGAAGTAATATTGTTACCTTCAATATTTTCTGGCAGTCCAAAAATCCTAATGTTATTGCGCCTCGATCTATTTTCCAGGTCATCCAGCTTTGTTTGTAAATGTGTATTTTGTTTCAGCAGAAACTCAATGTTGATTTCCTCTTCTTGTATTCTATTTTCCATGTCATTCACAGCTTCTTCTATGCCTGTCATCTGGATCTTCTGTTGTTGCAGGTCTATATGTAACAAGTCTATTTGTTTTGTAGTTTTTTCTATGAAGGTGTCTATTTTCGTATCCATTTTATCCATCTTAGCAGTAAGTTGCTGGATTATAATTATCAGAGACTGAAGTTCTTTCTTGATGCTGGAGTCTTGAGAAATTGTCTTACTGGAACTCATTTCAGACTGATAAACTGACAGGAAAATTTCCAAAGTGATTTCTGACAGGAATATTGTTAAGATTTCCTTTTTTTAGATATAGTTCAAGAACTATATAAAACAAACATATTTAGAAAGAAAATTACTTCAAAAATTAATTTTTTAAGTAATTAATTCCTGTCAGTGTAATGAAATTGGTGGAGCTGAAGAAATCTGCTGCTATCCTGTGTTCATCCTTGGCCACGCCCCCCCCGGACTGGGACAGGTTTGATTGATTGAGGAGGATGTTTGAGAGTTGCCATTTGAGTTATATGTTGGGATTAATTATTTATGGTGATAGGGGTATTAGAGAGTGAAATAGTAACAATGCTATGTTACTGAGAAAAAAAATTGTTCTTAGAGAAGGGAAGGTATTTAGGATTCAGGCAAATTTGAACTATGTGAGGTAATAGAGGTGGGATTGAGGGAGGGGTTATAACTATAATTTATGTGTGGGAGGAGATTGTTAAGGTAGTGGGTTTTTGATCGGTAGAGGACTGAACCTATTGGTATAAATCTAGGGAGAGCAGGGGTGGGTGAGATAGGGAGTAGGGTAGGGGAGTGAAGTAGAGCCTGAGCAAAGCAAGGGCGGAACTGAGCAGGCTGGAACCCGGTTCATAAAAAACAATTTCCAAGATAGTTCCCAGGTAAGGAAATATATGTACAACTATAAAATACAGTTACTGCTTTAAAAGGCAATTTGTAGAAGCTACTAGGGGAGAGGGAAAAATCAAAGTATTTTGGGGTGATACTGCTGGTGTTGTTAGTGCTAAGAGGGAGACCCTACATCCAAATGGAATGACTGTAATGCCAAACAGCTGTTGTCCTGAGAGTATAAGTGGTTAAGCTATAATTAATGGCTTTACAAATACTTTGACAGAGAAAGTAAAAGATTAAAAGTTAAAAGGATAAATGATAGATCAAAAATATGCATTCAAACACAAATTTCTAGTTAAAGTGCTATCACCGGGGATATCCATCAATGCTCCACAACTGGTGTTTGATATGTCCTTTTCACATATACTTCCAAAAGTTCAGTATGACCTATGACCGTCAAAGCATGCAAATGAATGCATTTGTGATAAACTAATGAGTGATGCCTGGCTATTTGACATCATTGCATTACTGGGGTACACAGGCTGCTATCAAATTTAATGATGACAAAAGTATTACATTTCCATATGTAGAGCACAGCTTCCTATTTTATTAGGTACGCTGTTACCGTATACACTTGGATTCTTGTAAAGATTTATGAATACCTACCTGATAGTCTGATAAACTTTAATAAAAATATGAGTGTAATCAAGCAACTTCTGTTGTGCATTTTATCATGACCAGAAAAACAACAGTATTTAATACTGTATATTTAAATTAGAAAAGAAGGCTCAAATATTGTTAACGACATAGTGGTAATGCAGTTTGACAAACCCTAATCTGAGATTTCCAGTGGGGTTATCCCAAGGGGAATATGTTTCTTAAATATAGTCAAATGTTTTAGAAGGCAGTTTTTGGCATTGTAGTAGTTTTCCAGTGGAGTTGTAACATTCTACTTTGACTTTATTATGACAGCAGACCAGGTCTATGTTAGTTTATTGAATGTCCAGATTGACAAAACCTATATGGTCGAGACCATAGGGTCAACAATTTGGTTCATTAGACTGCTCTGGCTGAGATTGTGGTACTGTAGGGATCAGGAAATTGGCCCTTTTCTCCACTGTAGTGCGAATTCAGAGTTGGTATAAATAATTGGCAGGTGGTATGTGGGTGCAAGGAAGCTTAGCCAGCTGCAAATAACATAGTTTGTGTTGTTTGTGGGAGCTGTCTGGGTTTATGTTGTTTATTGACTAACTGAATTGTCAACCATATGGGTTTCAACAATTTGGTTGTTCAATAAACTGATATAGACCCTAGGAAACACCACACATTCCAGTAATGTGTTATTCTGAGACACCTTCAACAATGTAGAAATAATACATAATATTTTAAAATAAGCTTAGAATGCTACATTTAGTATTGTAATATTATTCTGGCTTTAGCTGTCATATTGTGTATTGCATTTTATCATACAGAACATAGATTGTTAACAACATGACTCTCTTCTGTGGTTATAAGCATTATTCTGAATTACCAGAACTGTACTTCTGTAACTGTAGCTGTGATGCAATGGATGGATTCCTAGCTGTTGCTGTAACATTTTCATTTGCACCTCATAGTAATGGAGAAGTAATATACACTATTAAAACTGGTGCTTACATTCCTAGCAACATAGTACAATTTGAGTGGGCTATGACATAGTGCATGCTACAATCTTTTGCTATTTGTGCAGGAACTAGACTTTAAGAGTGCACTACTGAACTAAAAAAGATGGGACCTGCACTGTTACTAACATACCGCTGCTGTGATGCTTCACTGCAGGGGGGAGTCCTAACTAAAACAGCGACATTTTGTATTGGACTTATAATACAATATAATGCCAGAAAGCAACATTTGGCATATAGTACTTCTCTCACTGGAGGAAGAAGCAGCAGGACTAATACAAATAAAGTATAATCATACTTAAATATGTTACCAATACATATAATCCTGTATGAATTATAGGAGGAGGTAATTTGGGGCACATTACTGGTGCTGCATAAAGCACTCTTGGCTAACATCAAAGACTGATTCAATACTGATTTTATGAACTTTAATTACGCCTTGACTTAGGAATGGGGTCCATTTCCATCAAGTATGTAAAAATCCTACACATTTGAAGCAGCTACACTGAAACAGAGGTGTGATATTCTGTTTTCCCTTTTCTATTGGATCACATATTGTTAGTAACATAGTACAATTGTGTGGTACTACTTTGAGACAATGGAACTGAAGTATTTGCCTTGTATGTTATGAGGCATAATTGTGTAATAATTCCTAACAATTATGTAGAGAATATACTAAACTCACTAATACAAAGTTGTGATAAAATATTTACTTCACTTATTTTGTTTGTACACTAGATATGGAAACTAGTAATGTTTTGTCCACAGAGAATGTAAGCAACACAGTATTGCCCACTTATGCCATTTTGCTCAATAAACAGTAAAAGTAACAATGCTTTATAAAGTACATATGAAAACACATCATACATGGACAAACATTTTATTTTTTTATTTATTTTTTATTTTACATTTGTTGACCGGGCTAGGCTAGCTGGAGAAATTTCCATTTTCAGTAGCGGCCCGGGGAGAAAAGCTCCACAGAGTGAGATACATACAGAAAATCTATCATACCAAAATAAAATAATGATAATAATAACAATAATAATATTGAAGTTAGTAATAGGGTTTGCAATAATAAAAAAATAAAAACTAGTAAACCTTTCAATGTAAAGTACTACTACAGGAGTTAATTCCTATGACACACAATACTATCTACATGACATTGTAGTAATTGAGAAAGAGAAGGAAGAAAAAAGAAAAACTTATTAGATATAGTAAATAAAGGAAAGTATGTAAGGAAAGTAGAGTGAAAAGAAAGTAAGGGAAAAGATAAGGATTAACTGTGGAGAAAAAGCAAAAATACAGATAACAGGTAGAGAAGTAGTGGGGGATGAAGAGTAAGACAAATAGGGAGTAGTGAATGAAGGAGTAAGGGAGATAGTTATATTTAGTTAGTAATAGTAATAAGCTAGTCAGGTTTACTACATGAACAAAGCCAGTGATTTTGGAAATGCAGTTTAATATTTTGTTTGAAAAGAGGCAATGATGTAATCTTTGTTATGTTAGTAGGTAACAAATTCCATTTTGTCCCTACAGCATTGGTAAAAGGAGAGTCACCAGCATTATTATTTGATTTTATAGAACTTGTCAGAAGTTTACTGGAGGAGCGGAGAGAGTTGAGATTTTTATAGGGGATTATGAGTTGTGAGAGTATTGGGGTATTATTAGGTTGGTACAAGATTTTATGGGCAATGCAGAGTTGATGGATTATCAGATAGTTCTGAAACTCAGGCCAGCCTAAAAGTTTTAAGTTTAGACAATGATGTGTTTTATAGGGGTTACCGGTAGCAAAGCGGGCAATGTTATTATAGCAGGTTGCCAGTTTGTAAAGGCTTGTTTTTTTGAGATTGGTGAAGATAGGTAAAGCATATAGAAGAGTAGAAATAAGATGGGAGTGGGCGATCCTTGTTCTAGTTGAAGGTGTAAGAAAAGGTCTAATTCGATATAGGGATCCTATCTTTCTGTTAACTAGTTTTATGGAGTTGTTAATGTGTAGATCAAATGAGAGATTATTGTCAATTGTAATACCTAACAATTTAGTTGATGTGTCAGGTGAGATGACAGTGGCGCTGTTGGAGGAGATAGAGAAGTGTAAGGGGGAGGTCCTGGATGTGGGGGTAAAAAGAAGAAGTTTGGTTTTCTTTGCATTTAGTAAGAGGAAACGACTAGAGAACCATGTTTCTACGGTATTGAACACTGTTTGGGTGAGAGAGATAAGTTCAGCGGTAGAAGATGCTGAGCAGATGAGAGTAGGGTCATCAGCGTATTGAATGCAGGTTGCTTGAGGGATTATTGTTTGAAGATCATTAATGAAGAGGGAGAAGAGAAGTGGTCCAAGGATAGAGCCTTGTGGAACACCAATGGAAACAGGCAAGAGAGAAGAGGTGTGGTTATCCCAGAGAACAGCTTGTTTTCTATTTGTGAGGTAAGATTTAAACCATTTAATGGCTGGGATATCGAATGAGAGGGATTCAAGAGTATTAAGTAACAAGGGGTGGTTAACCATATCGAATGCTTTGGACAGGTCAATGAAGAGGGCAGAAGAGAGTAAGTTGTTGTTGCGGTTCTGATTAATAGTATCTACAAAAGAAAGCAGGGCAGTGGTGGTACTGTGATGTGGTCTAAAGCCATGTTGACAGTTTGCTATTATGTTGTGATGAGAGAGATATTGCACAAGTTGAAGGTGGATACATTTTTCCATGATCTTAGCCAAAGGTGAGAGGAGAGCAATGGGCCTATAGTTAGCATAGTCAGTTGAGTGTCCACCTTTGTGTAGTGGGATAATATGAGAGACCTTCCAAATTTCAGGGATGATTCCTTCTTTGATTGTCCTATTGATGAGAATAGATATAGGATATGCAATAACCTTGGCAGCCTTTTGAAGAAAAAGAGATGGGAGCTTATCGGCAGAGGGGGTACATGGTTTTAGTTTTAGAAGAAGTTTGTGTATGTACGATGTAGAGATTGGTTGTAGTGTAAATTTAAAGGAGGAGTTAGTTTGGTTACTAGGTGGACAGAAGTTGTTGGCATTAAGTTGTTTAGCTAGAGTTTGAATAGTTTCTGTGAAGAAAGAGTTAAAAGCATCTGCAGTCTGCTGTGGGGTATCAGGGTCTGCATTTCTGAATGTTGCTATGACATTTGCATTGTATGTTAACATGTTTAAAAAGCAAGATTAAACATTCTAAAATGTTTATGATCACATTTGATAAAGTAATGTTAAAAAAAAAAGATACGGCACACATTCTTAGCAGCAAAACTCTATTATGAGGTAAGAACTATTGCAATATATCTAGCGCAGGGGGGTCCTAACAGCAACCATGACATTTTGTATGGAATTTTACAGGAAGAGAGAGATATTGTACAATGACAAGCCCTAAAATAAATGAGGCTCTTTTAAATGTACTGCAGTAGTACCCAATATACAGTGAAATTAGCATTGCTTTGCACAGTACTTTCTAAACTTCTGTCAGGAGAAATAATTTTGTGAGTGGTACTGTGACACCTTTCTTTATACATTGTCATGATTCAAAAGCAACATTCAACATGAAATGTATGCAGAAAAACTAAACATTTGACCCTGTACTGCTGTGCTAAAAAGGGCACATCTTGTTAGCAACATGGCTAAAAATGATGGGACACACATTGTTAAAAATATAGCTGTAGTGGTAGGTGAAAGTTTTTATTCTGGCATACCCAGTATGAGGGTTCCCAAATTCAGATGTCACATTTTGCATTGCATCTTATATAAACATAAACAAGGGCACATATTGTTTGCAAAATATCAAGATTGCTTAGTGACAAGACATAAAATAACATTTAACTTTTCTATATGTTTCTGTTTAGCTATTTGAAGTCTAGGAGCACAGGCCCCATGTTGGGGGGGAGCAAAATACACTTTTTGTGAAGCTGTTGCTAAATATGAGTATAGGCACCGTTGAGCAAACAGCAGTGAGTTCCTGAAACTGGAGCATTTGGTGCTCAAGTTAGTATACATATATATATATATATATATATATATATATACATATATATATATATATATATATATATATATTAGTTTATTGTAGAAATTATGTTTTGTCCCATTAATTGCTAAAATTTATAATGCCAGTTAAAACTGCCATAGTGATCCTTATAGGAAAGTCATTCTACAGTAAAATGATAATCATTTTGTCAGTCCTAGGTTCATAGGATGATACTAGGTTATTGGCCCTGAGGCCCTTATAAGCCTAGCCAAGATTTTCACCCATGTTCCCACAAAGTCAGCACCTGTTTCCCCTGTCCAGCAGGAAGACAGGTGGGATCCCAGGAGTGCATTTTCAGGTTCCCATCCAGTCATCCAGGTTCCTCTTAAAGAGGGCTAATGTGGTACTCTGCTTTACATGTAGAGGGAGTCTATTCCACAGATGGGGGAGTCTTTGTGACACAAACCTATCCTGCCAACAAGTTCTATTAATGTCACAGACCAGACTGAGGCCTTGCGTGTGGGTTGGGTAAGTGGAGTTTGACTTACGGATATGTAGCAACTCCATCAAGGCTGGGTCTGAGACTTCTTTGTATGCCAGACACAGGTCACCTCTGAGCAGTCTGTATGAGTCTGAGTAAAGGGACATGGCTTTTAGCCTATCTGTATAGAATAGGTGTGTGAGACCCTGGATTTTCCTGGTCAGGAACCTCTGTGGTCTCTCCAGCTGCTGCATGTGCTTGGCAAGGTACATGCCAAAGGGGGCATTGTACTCAATAATGGGTCTGATAAGGGAGGAGTCCATGTATGTTATGACCTTGTTCCTGGATGAAATACCTTTACTTAAGAGGTGGGTCATATAGAAAGCCTTCCATACAATGGAGGCAACGTGGTGGTCAAAAGTCAGGTTGCTATCAACCTGGATGCCCATATCCCTCACAACTGATTTTATGCTTAGTACATTATTATTAACTTGATAATTAGTGGGGATGCCATTTTCCCCAAAGAGGATAATGATGCATTTCTTGGCATTCAGTTTGAGGCCATGCATCTGGCACCAGTTATTAGTTTGGATAAGGCCCTCTTGGAGGATGTTCACATCACTAGGGGAATTTAAGGCAGCACCCATTTTGCAGCCATCTGCAAACCTGGTCAGCCACAGACCACTGGTTTGGCTTGCACCTCAGAAAAGTATATCCCAAACAGTAGAGGCACCAAGACAAATCCTTGGGGTATGCCGCTCATTACAGGTCTGCTATTAGAAGTGGCTTCTCCTATTTTGACTATGTTAATTCTATCAATGAGCCAGTTAGCTACCCATCTGGTAACATACGGGTTGATGCCTAGCTATGAGAGTTTATCTATTATGCCCGAATGGGGAATAGTATCAAAGGCTTTGGCTAGGTCAAGGTAGGTGGTGGGCACGGTCTTCCCTTCATCCATGGCTTTGGTGACTGTTTGAAAGAAGTCAACCAAGTTTAACAGGCATGATCTCCCTTTGACAAAAGCAAACTGTGTGAGGTCAAGCATTTGGAGGTTGCTAATGTCCTTGTTTATACGGTCCATGATAATGCATTCCATGGCCTTGCAGATCAGGCTAGTTAGGCCGATGGGCCTATAATTGCCTGGGTCAGTGGATGCTCCAACTTTGTGTAGAGGGATGACAGTGGATGTCCTCCATTTTGCTGGGACGAAGCCAGTGCTCAGGCTTTGGTTGAATAGGATGTCTAATGGAGCTGAGAGCTCTTGCCTGAGTTCATGTAGCTTGATGTCAAGGATGGTGACGGGTCCCATGGATGCTGTATTTTTTTGCCTTTGAGAAGGCATTAAAGACCTGCTCCTTGGTGATTAGGGGAGGGAGGTGGGTGCTGGGGATTTCCTGGTTTACTGATGGGGGACAGGGAGTTCATATTTTCATTGAACCTGTCTGACAGCAGGTTGGCCTTATCTATGGCATTTGTGTATGTGGTGTTCTTGGCCACCAGTTCACAGCACATTTGGGTATTACCTTTGAGATTGCAGACATATGTAAAGAAGGCCTTGTGATAGTCCTTAGTGGATGTGGCCAATTTGGAATCGAAGTTAGCCTTAGAGGATTTCACCAGTGACCTTATTTGCTTGCTCAGACAGAGGAGAGATTGCTTCCATCTTGGAACCTGCTCCTTCTTTGTCCTGGACAACAATTTTTTCCTTTTATTATAGACTTTGTTTATTCCTGCTGTCCACCAGACAGATGATTTGGCTCATCAGGTATTGCTGAGTCCATGCAGCTATGTAGGTGCTCATATAGGTTTTTTGGTGTAGGCTTGAACATTAGTACTAGTTCCAGCTGAATGGGGCAGTGGCTGTGAAGCTGCTTATACCTGCTCTCAGGAGGTTGCAGTTAGGTTTGGAAAAGTATTTTTGTTTGACTGTGGCAAGGGGGTGGGGGTCAGGGGAGATGAAAGTGATTGCTTTATGTTTGGATCTTAACAAGGAGGATGACACTGTAGGGGTGCTACAGTGGCTACTCATGTTGGCTAGTACCAGGTTCAGGATATTTTCACCTCTCATGGGGGTGTCGACAAGCTGATCCAATGCATTGTTATTGATGAAGTCGAGGAATCTTTGGGTGTTTGTGTTTGGGCTAGAATAGGTCTTCCACTCTACGGTGGGTAGTTAAAGTCACCTAGGATCAGGGTAGAGGGTTGACTCTTGATGGATTCAAGTAAGTCCAGATAGGTGGAGTGGGTGTCCTGAGTCATGGTTGGGGGTCTTTAGCTAGCTATGATTTGAATAGGTGTTTTGTCAACAGTTAACTGTACCTGGAGTGTCTCCTGTGTTTCATACTGTTTGACCAGTGTGGAGGTGTGTATGTCTTTGACAAATATTGAAACTCCCCCTCCTTTGGCTTTGTAGCCCTCCATTTGGGTCTGAAAGTATGGTAGAAGGAGTAACTTGGTAAAGCTGGGGTGCTCTCCACAGCTTTGAACCAGGTTTCAGTGGGTGCACAAATGTCAGCATCTTCCAGGTGAAGGAATGCTTGCAATGAGTGCAGTTTCATGCTAAGACCCCTAGTGTTTAGCAGCATTTCGTTTAGAAGAATTTTTCACGTTGGTAATTTTGTCCTCATAACTTTGCCTAAAAAGGCACTATGGAGGATGCAAGAGCCTTTGCCAGAAGTCTGAAGCCCAGGGGAGACAGATGATGGCAAAGCATTGTGATCTGTCAAGCATGTCCTCCCAACCTGTCAGATACTGAATCCCCTTGGAGTGACACGAGAAACTAAGCCAGTTGTTAAATTAAATCATTTTCTGTTTGTATTGAGACATCATTCTGGGTGATGGTAGGATACTGCTTAAGGCTAGGGACACACCTGCCTGGGACACATATTCAGTGAGCTCAATCATGTCTCTCTTCATCTAATCCAGGGCGGTATGTCTGAAGTCATTCACAGCATGTACTATGACAGAGTCATAACTGTACCTGTTGTTGAGAGGCTTGAGTCCGTGTGTGATATGGTGGACTCTAGCACCACCTGACAAACAAATTACCCTGACTTTCTCCTTGTCTAGCCTGGTGAGGGACACATTTATGTGTCTTATGATTAGAGTCTCCTATGACTAGTATGTTGGGTTTGTGGCTGTGAGACACAGGCATGTGCACTATGTGTGGTGTTTGGTGCTGCAGGTTGGGATGTGCATGTGTGTTTTTGCCTCAGAGATCTCTTTTGTTTAGATATGTTTTTGTTGAGAACCTCCGCATATGTGGGAGTGTGTTGTACAGGTGTGGGTGGTATTAGAGGAGTGGTGTTTGAGTAGACAACCTTCTCAGTGCCAGATGTACTGGCTTGTGATTGAGACAGCAAGGATTCTAGGTTCTTAATGTAATTGCATCTCTCACATATTGTGCTCCTAGGTGGTAGTAGTAGAGGGTTGTCCATATACATTAGGCAGTTGCTACACTGTCTCAGGATGCCCATATCAACCAAACTAGTAGGAGAAACCATAGGAAATTGTTCATCCATGGTTGTCAGAATCAATGGAAGAGAGGTCAGGGATAGTAGAGTGGGTACTATCTGAGGAGAGTACCTATAGGTGTGAGTAGGGCTGGATAAAAATCCAATACAGTAGCTGAAAAGAAGGGCCTTACTTACACAGGAGTGTTGGTAAGGGAAAAATGCAGCTGAGATACCTTGCAAATGGTTAAAACAGTGCAGCAGCAGTGAGCAATGTGCAAATGCAAATGCAGGGTTTAAGTACCACAAAAACAAAAGTAAAATATAAACACTGGAATTGACCAATCAACCCTTATCCCTTAGCTCTTAGCTAAACACCCTATGCCAGACCAATTCCAGCCAGTTCACTTACTCCCACGTAAGTGCAGGCAAGCCCTGGCCAACACAAGATGGTATAGCAGGAAACACAGGAATCACGGAAACAGATATGGATACAGCAAAACCTGTAACCAGACTATGCTAAAGATATTTAAACTCTGTTTAAGTTGATTTAACACAGGAGAATGGATAGACACTTAAATATAACAGCAGGACAGTTCACACTCAGTTAAACAGTTTAACAGGTTCATTGCTAAAATGGAAATTATTTGTAACAGAACTACAAGGGCTGTTATTGGTCTCAAAAAGTCCTTAAAAATGAAGAATGCTGACTACAGTTATTAGTTAACTGTGAAAACCAAATTTTAATCAACAGCATTTGGAACATATAAAAAAGTTGACAACTTCAAGATTAGTGGTGATAGTTAACTGTTTTCTCTGACAAAAGAGTTACCTCAGAATATCACATGCTTAAATGTTTTCATTCAGTAAGTGAACTATAACATGCGTTATGTTAGCCAAACGTTACTTAAGACATTGTTGTAACAATGTGTTTTCCCTTATTTTACTTAAGATATAGTTATAACAACAGGTTTTCCCTTACTTTACTTAAGATATAGTTATAACAACAGGTTTTCCCTTACTTTACTTAAGACATTGTTGTAACAACAGGTTTTCCCTTATAAGACATTATTGTAACAATGGGTTTTCCCTTACTTTACTTAAGACATTGTTGTAATGACGGGTTTTCCCTTACTTTACTTGACATTGTTGTAATGACGGGTTTTTCCTTACTTTACTTAAGACATTGTTGTAACGACGGTTTTCTCTTAGGTACTTAATACTCACTTATTTCATGTCTGTTTCAGCTGGCATGCTCAGTCCTGTATTAATTTGCTTTTGGTTGCTCACTTCATATTGTAGTTATGGCCAAGCAGACTTGCTCTTGTTGTAAGTTACTTACCCTGGTGTAGGGCCTATCTATTAAGCAGGCTTACACCAGAGTAAGTCACTTACACTGAGAGGAAGGCTCTTCTAATAGGTGTTTTAGCTCAACTATACTGTGTTATATCACTGCACAGGAGAAAGAGAAATTATCATTTCTATTTTAATTCATTTTTAATTCCTGGTCTTTCTCCAAGTTGCAGTGACCTTAGAATAAAATAAGTAAGGAGAATTTGAACACACCGTTGTACCTACTGCAAAAACATAGATTTTACTCTTTGCTGAATGTTCATGTGCCTAAAACTACTTGTGTCTTGAGTATTGTTTTGTGATCATTTAAGTGCTTTATAAGCTTCTATATGAGGCAACCTGCTTCTGCATGAGATAATGCTACTGTTTTATTCCTGGTGAAAGAGCACAGAGGCATTATTTTCTATTCTTCCTAGAGACTACCAATCATTGGAAAGCCTGAAAACTACTTTCTAGAAGCCATCTTGGGATTAGTGCTACTGTTATGCCCCTGGTGAGAGAAGGAGCACAGGGGCATTGATTCCTTATGGTTTATGATTTGGCAGTATGTATGGAACTTCCCTGACCTGTCTGGTTTTGGACTACTGTGCAGCTTAGCTCTCTTGTACTGAGCTGCTATGCATGCTATCCAAAGCATTTACCAGGTGAAGAAGGCTACAGCAGCCTAACAACCCATGCATTTGGGCTGAGACTGCTGATCACCAAAGAGCCTGCCACATACTTCTCAGGAAGTAGCTTGGCATTAATGCTACTGTTTTACTTCTGGTGACAGAAGGAGCAAAGGAGCATTGATTCCTAACTGAGTGTAGACATGATGAGACCAGCACTAGTAGTAGTCAGGTCACAGCCATTAGGCAAAGCACCACTATTTATCATTGCTGACAAACTTAATTTTGTCTTTTCTTTAAGTATTGCTAGATTGGCCACCAGCTAACCAAACTTCGGAGTGTCACCCTAAGTATTTCATCCATAAATCTTCATGGTCTTCTACTGCAGTCTTCCTCCAACCCCTGAGTACTACCAGTACTTGTCCTACTTTTACTGACATGTCTCAACAGTCTACTTGCATCCCAGCCATCTCCTTCCTGTTTAGTTTTAAGCTTTATCGGCTAAGTTATTGTGCCTAGTAAGAATAGACAATATAGCTTTTTTATGGGAGGATTCTCCAGAAACAGTGAAGTATAAGTTCTGAGACTGTTAACTCCTCACTTTGTTGTGTCGGCCATAGCTTTTGAATTAATCTTGTGCATTTACAGGTATTACCACAGGCTAATTACTCTTCCAATTCCTCCATATAGTTCCTGATAAGTCAGTAAGTCCCTAGTTTCTCTATTCATTAAATCCGTTATATAAAAAAAGCAGTTCTTTGTACATTCTTCCAGGTATAACACTTTACACTTTTGTATAAAATGCCCAGTTCTTAATCTGTACATTTTTATTAAGTGACGTTGATTCATAAAAATGTTTAATCCCTCCTGGATCCTGCCCTTTTGTGTCTTCTGCCTTTTGATGTTCATTTGTAAAGTAGACTATAACCCTAATCTCAAAGGTATGCCAAATGAGCTTTGAGCTAGATCAATTGATATTGTATCACTATCCTCCACTTACTAGCATTTATGTAGATATATTTTGAATACCTAAACCACTCTTCTTGCATTACACAAATTTCGTCCCACTGACTTTTAGTGGCTTTAGATTCCCAAAGGAAATTCATTATTTCTGCTTAAAACTTATTGGCATATTTGGTTAAGGCCACTTGGTATAGGTGCCAGGGTAGAAAGAGGATATAATTAAATTAGCACTGCTTTGTAAAAGGGTCTTCAATTTCCGTATAATTTGCTCTTTACTTCTAACCTTTGGATTAAAGGCTTGTTATTTTTGTTAAAGATTAAACCCACGTCTGTAGTGATAATGATACCCATATGTTTAACCTCCTTTATTGTCTGAAATGGTCTTTAGTGAAACCTTGTAATAGCATTGCTCATATTTTATTTATAGGAAATAAGACTGTTTTTTTTTTTGTATTAGGGTCAGACCAGAGAGTTAAGCAACATTGTCCATTTCCTGCAGTATATTCCCTACCGACTTGTGTAGGTCTGAAACACACAATACTGTGTCCCTCATAAACCAAACAGGGCTAAATTCCCCTCCAGCCCTGGTATTTTGATACCTGTGTGAATTATGTTTTATATTAAAAACTGAATTAATGGTGCCACTGCTAATATGAACAACATGTGTAAAAGTTGGCAGACTTGCTGAATACCTTTCTAGCTTGGTACGAGCTGAGATCTGATCTCATGTGAGAATATACATGCAGTGGGGGCACTACATAGTATTTTACACTTATGTAAGACATTAGACATATCATTGCATATAGGGTATCCCATAAAATATCCCTTCTGATGCTAATGCATGCTTTTTGAAAGTCAATACATACCAAAGCCATGGGATATGTCTATGGTCAGTGCATATATCTGAGTGTTCAACCCTAGTTTGATTAAGACTGGACTACCACCCTTTCCCTCTGATAAAGCCCTGTTGTATTTCAAAAATTAATATGCTGAGAATTTTCTCTATCTGATTTGCTAATATTTTTGCAAAAATCTTAATTTCCAGATTCAGTATGAAGATTGATCTGTAGCTGTTAAGGTTTGTTTTACCTTTCACCTCCTTATACAAGTTAATAACTTTAGCAGTGAGCATCCCTGCTGTGAGCCCACCCATTACCCTACTTCTTTAGACAGCTTAAAGAGCCAGCCTACTAGCTCATCTCTAAATTTGTTATAAAACTCTTCTGTGATACTAGGGGCTTTATCCACATTAAGATCAGTTATTGCTTTATGTACCTCTTCTTCTGCAATTCCCTTTTCCAAACTTTCTGCTTCTTCTGTGTTTATCTTTCATAACTAGAACTTAGAAAGTTATTTATGAGTTCTGTCCTCTTAAGTTTTGGTGTCTCAAGATGTACTCCTCTTTTATGTCAGTTAGGTTGTGTAACCATACTTTCATTTTCCAATTTTTAAAGTAACAATTCTCATTACTCATTGTCTTTCTTTTAAGCTACAGGCAATACATTGTGGTGAATGAATGAATCCCTTTAGCCCAATAAAATTGTAAGTCCCTTTTTCTTTTTATGTATGTCTTAAAAAAACATGTTCACTTGATATTATCCTTTAATTGTTTAATATGTTTGGCAAGTTAAACTTAATGCATGTGTTAGATCTGGTTTAAACTATGTGAGAAATGCTACAGATTTATGAAGAAGTAGTTTGATTCGTTGGTTATACAAAGTCACATGATTTTAGGTCAGGTAACATGAAGGATTATATAGGTTCATAGGTAGGTACTAGGCTATTGGACCTGGGGCCTATACAAGCCCAGCCAAAAAGGTACCCTGGCCTTTGCCACCCAAGAAAATTATTTTCCTGTGCCACTGTCAAGCAGAGCCACAGAAGTGATCCCCAGGGTGAATTTCCTATTTCCTATCCAGTCATCAAGATTTTTATTGAAGAGTGTTAATGAGGAGCTTTGAGAGTGTGGTTTTTACCTGTGCAGCCATGATTACAGAAACTTTGCATTCTTCCAGTATAGAGATGGGCTCTTTAGGGGGTGAGAGGGGGGTAAATTTAGCACTGATATAAGGGAGTGTGGTTTTTGTGGTTGCTTACAGTCTGAAGAAGTCCATTATCAAGGACCTAATGCTTACTGCAAAGTTTTTAATTAAGTGTTTATGGCTTTTTACCATTTTTACTTATTACATTTTTTTATTTTAATGTATTGCTCAGTAATCCTGGTATCCCATGGTCATTTCTGTTATTTTTATGGTTATAGCAAGGATATCACAGAACTCTAGGCAAACTGAAGGCAATTTTCTACTTGTTCCACCTGGATTAACACTGCCAGAAACACCAATGGGTCCATGTTTTCCACAGTGGCTATTTATTATTTTTCTTTATTCAGCACTATATTGTCCTGACCACCAATGGTGCTTGCTAGGATGTGTATCCTCACAGACCTAGGGCTTGTAAGCATTACCTACAGTACCTGCTGTACCATGACCTCACTGATGGCCAGATAGTGGATCATCAATGAATGGACATCAGAAGCATGGTCAGTGCATTTCACGTGCATTTTGCATCTCAAGGAATGTGTGGTCTTCCTATACCTTTAGATAAAGGTAAGTGTGGTTCTAATCATCCTAGCTAGAGAGACCTTTCAGAGATGAACTGGAGACACAGTGGTTATTTCCTAGGCTTCTGCCTCATGGTTACTCAATATTTTCCTCTGTTTTATGTTCTTACACATTAATGAGCTCAGCTAGTTCCCTAACACTGTGTATGGCTGTTACATCATCATCAACTTCCCCAAGCTAATGTGTGCCATCGACTACAGTCATGAGGTATGAAAGCTCTCTGTGGTCTGCATTCCTACAGATACAAAAGTAGTTATCAACGATCAGATAGTCTGTATTTCACATGAGATAATTTCTGATATGTGCATACGACACACTGGTAGGTCATATAATTTTCACATTTGGCATACCTTGGATCTGTATGCTGATTTCTAACAGAGCAAACTTGTTGGTAAATGCTGGCACAGAGTTTAAAATACATGTTGATGCATACACACACTGTGCACATAGGCAATGACCCTCCTCCCCCCAAAAACATTTGTTGGGCTGTTTGTAGGTGACGACCCACATGTCCAACCTTCAAACCATTGCTGAGGTGAATTTTAACATTAACTCCTGCCCAGACATGGAACATCATATAGTATGTAGTTGGGCTACTCAAGGCACAGCTTTGACGCCTGAATTAATCTTGGGGTTCCATACATTTTTCACCCAATACAGCCAGCAAGATGTTTACAGTCTATACCATGCGCTACAATGTGACATTAATGAGTTAGGACAGACATTACAGCTATGTGTACTGTATTAAACCATCCATCAGCAGCAACAATAGCTAAGAGTACCAACAGTCATCATCATCAGGATGAGGTGCACTCAATGTGTCTGTAGGCAGAAAAGGGTGCTGGAAAGATGGCGATGTCAACTTACCATCTTTGGGCTGTGAAGTATATGGGAGAACACAGTAAACAGGATGCATGCAATATTCCCTTCAGGCTTTTGCAGATCAGTGTGTGGTTGGGTTTCACTGTGATTTGCACCTGAGATGGAAGGCAATGTAGGTCACAGTTATCATTTGCACAGGTTACTAGAGAACACAGTAACATAAAATAAAAATAAAACTGTCAATATAAACTCAGTAGGGGAAATGGACTGGAAACTATCGGCACAGTTCAGTAGTTGCACAGGGACTAAGGGATGCAGTAACACGACTGACAACTGGAAATGATTTTGGGAACCTCACTGTGACAGGATGCTTAGGGTGTGTGATTACTGGAAAGGTAGATGCATCAGTGATCATATTATTCTGTGAAATGAACAGGGAGCCACTATGTGCCTCTCTTCAGCTATAGGTTTCTGCTGAAAGGGAGCATGCCTTAAGGATTCCCATGGCTTGGATGCTGTTTTACTTTGTAACCTTGGGCTGCAGTAACTTTGAAGGTAACAGTATGTAAGACTCATGCCCTCTTGAGGCAAGGATGGTGTGCTACTACGTGACCTGGACCTCAGTACTGTCTGTTGCTGAGGTATGCCAGTCATGGAGTAGACACTCACTGGTAGTCAAGGTGAGGGCTACATGGACATCACCCAGCTCTAGACACATTTGTTGACCACTTTCTTTGCAATGGCCTACATTCACAACCTCCCAGTCACTGGCAACACTAACAAACTTAGTAGGCATGATAGCACTGGTAGCTCTGTGGAGGCTGGTTCTCACTGAGTGCCATCATGGTCTTCTCCATAAGCACTGCTTCACAGTTCCTGGTTTCCATGTCTTTATGTAACTGGCCACATAAGACACCCTCCAGCTATATTAAGGACTTCATGGCAGTGAGTAGATTGTACCTGAATCACAGTCCTACATATCTATTAATTTATGCCCAATGCTGTCTGTATGTCAGTGGGCAACTGTGATGTTTCATAGCATCATGTACCGTTTTGTTGTTGGCCTATAGTGGGAATGGCCAAGAGAAAAGAAGTGTGCAAATCCACAGATAAGGTTTTGGCAAGTGCTGAAACATCTCTGATACTCTCAGCTGTCATCTTACATGGGGTGGGGGGGGGGGGTGATTAAGCAATCTATCCTTCAAATGTAGCTCTGGAAGTTTGCACTGTAACTTCAAATGAGCAAAGCCTAGGTTTTTGAGTAGAATCTAATTATGTCCTCACATTTCAAACAAATGTACATATCTCTGAAATCATAGGTGTTACTGTGGAAGTGCAGATGGCAACTATCAAACTATTTTTATAGTGGCAGTATTCTATAGGTTCTTGGTATCTCTAAACTTGCACACATATTGTTAGCAGAATTTTGTTCAACCAGCTGAGAGCTTTCATATGAATCTAAGCAGTTCTGTCCGTGTTACTTGGTTGCTGAGATATTTAAAAAAACATGAAATTTATGACAATATAAATAAATATTATATGACAACAATATCTCTTTACCTGCATTAGACAGAGGTCAAATATCAACACAGTTGTGTTTGCCATTGTGTATGCACTAAGTTGAAATCTTTTAATTCTTTGCATGTAACATGGTTTTGGAATTATTAATGCAAATATGAACAAACAATACTTGATGTCTAGAGGCATCAGTAGATTGTAACTGCAGAAACACCTGGAGGTGTCAATCAGTTTTAATGAGTTAATCTTTAGCCATACATACACCCCATGTTGAGAATTTCTGCTGATCTATAAGTAGGATAGGCACTGGTCACACCATGACCTTTGACTTTAACATATCTCCAAGTATCCGAGTGTCATCACCAAACTGCTGTATTATACATATCAGCACCTTCTCCAACATCAGCCTTTTCTGCATGTTGCCCAACTTTGCTTCTCCCTTTGAATGCACGACATATAGAAAGCACCATAGTAAAAACCTTATAATATGCTATAACGCTGTCTCGTGACATGCAGGACAGGGAACTATATGCAGTGAGTTCCTTGGTATGCAGTCTTACTTTCCCTGGTGGTAGCAACTTTTTGCACTACCAATGTGCCTATGAAAAGAAATGGAATTGTGCATGTTTTGTAAAGTAAATCCACTAGTGTTAACAACTGTGTATTCATGCTATCTACTGTTAAGTTGGTCTATCACCTGGTGAGATACGTGGAATGGATCATGCCACTACCAATATTCATACTTCTACTGGGGATAAATCCTGTTTCAAATCTTTCCACCAAGTGATTCAAGAAAGCATTTATGTCTGATAGTGTTGTTAGGCCTGGTGGCTCTACCTTGTGTTTGATCTCTCTTTTGCAATCTTTTGTGCTTTCTGGTTAGCATAGCTGAGGATGTCGGTCAAGCAACGGCGAACCTGACTCACTCTATAGTTGTGCCCACCTACCACTTTTATGTCCTGTAAAACACAATTGTCGCTCCTGGCCCTGTAATAATTGATGTGTACCTCCGTAAGCCATCATTGAAAGGCCATACACCCCAAGTCCCTGCACCAGAGTGTTGTTTTCAGCAGAAATTATCCAACCTCTGTTAGCATCAATCTGTGGATATGGTGAATCCTGTTTCAACATAATGAAAACAAGGATATGTATTGTTAAGAATGTATATACAGGTACTGAAAATATTCATAGAGGTATGTATTTATTGTTTGCATGCCTTATATGTTCAGTTTAATGTAAAATGTCTCCACAGTCAATAGCCTGTAAAACAGAATTCTGATATGGCATGTGTAATCCATTCAAACAGCATACTCATAATATACAGCTTAGACACTGCACTGCAGTGCCACATAAGATTTCTTGATGTAGAATAAACCATAAAATAGGCAGCTGATACTGCAAGGTGAAGCTTGAAGGTGCTCTGTTATTAAAACATATAGACAAACAGGTGAATATGATAATTCAATATGCTAGACATAAACATACCTGTAGAAAGCATGCCTACTGGTCTATCATGCCACTGACATATGAGAAGCTTTCTGAAAAAAAAAAAAGATATAATTTCATATGTAAAGCTTGTTTTTCCCCAGCTATTAGACATTTCACAATGGTAATCACTGTACTACATGAGCGACAGAATGTCAGTGACCAAAATTGTGACAACAAGCTAAACTATGCAACTTTAAACCCTTTTTCTTGACTACTTGGGCAAATGAAGCCACCTATTATGAATGACTATGCATAGCTTAATTCTAGTTTTGGTCAGTGGAGCCATATTGAGCAACATGTCCATAACAGCTTTCTCAAATTTCCAGGGCACGTGTAAGTGGTAGTCACATGCACGCACACTGCCCAACTCAGCAGTAAATACTCCTGTGGTGTGAAATTCCTGGTCATAAATATTTATTTGAGTTACCATCACTTTGATATACAATTAGAATACAGCATCCTGCAAGTCAGAGATGGCTGGTGGTGCTTAAAGACAGAGTTCTTGTATGGTGTATCAGGGAGATAAAGATGATTCTTTTTCTCCTATACACCCACTTCTGGCAGCAGCTTCTAAGTCCATATGATGGACCGTTCAAAAAAAAGGATGTTTGGCATGACTTGAGCTTCCTGCTAAGCAAAACAACAGGTAGCCAGCAGTATGGAAGCAATGATTGCTTAAGTGTGAAGAGATCACTCAGATATGTACTAAGTGTGATTTTTTTTTTTATTATTCTTCAAGATTAATGGGTAACCCACAAGAAGGTACTAACTAAGCATCTACATTTTTTCTTTCAGTTCATGAGGATATATATTTTAATGAGACAGCAGTGATTTATAGCTAGTCACTCCAACACTTGTGACACTCTGTTTGCCTTATAGTTTAGTGTGTTTCATTGTACCTTAATTGCGCAGGTCTGCTTATGAAGAAGAAGAAGAAAAGCAAGTCCAGATACCTTCACTTACTTCCCCCTGTTTTGCATTTCCTGATATGTCTGATAATTGGCGTGTAGGGGGGCTAATCAGTGGAGGGTGAAAAACCCTCTAGGGTGGACAACCATGTAATGTAACCTGTTACTACACCATAGCTTGTAGCAGATGGTTAAGCCTCTGGTGAGCAATGTAGTTGAGTATGAGGCTGACCAGTGCTTTGGCCAGATAGAGGCCTTCCTATGATGACTATCCACTTTAATAAAGCAGCAAGTCCTGATCACTAGGCCATTACAAGTTCATGCATCATCTAGCAATGCCTACTTCTGATCACCTGACAATAGTTCTAGTTAGGTAGCCAGCGCTTTATGCTGCTCTGCTACCCTCTGTATTCAGCAACCCACCACAACCCCTTAGTGGTGTAACAACCCCCTCTTCCTAGTGTGTCCTGCCCCAGACTTCTGTGTGGCCCAATCATCTATCACTATTTATCTACCTTATGGATGTGTAACCAGCCCTTATTAGCCCATCTTTGTGTGTGAAAAAACTCTGTTTGTCTGTACTATTTTGTTTTTCCTGCACAGTATCCTACACCCTCTCATTATACCCAATATTCTCTTTGTTCTGTAATACTAATTTCTTCTCTCTTCATATAAATAAAAGGGGCTTTTTTGCCACCCAAAATATCCTTTCTATCTCCATTTGTCACTGTCCTACTGGCAGAGCCAAAACTGGGTCAGCCTGAAGGAGTTGGCTGCCCAGATGGGAGAGTAATCTGCAGGTACTGAAGGGACATGAGTGTAGTCTCAATGCATTGCAGCTTTATAAGTGAAGGCCAATACTACATTAGTGATTACAAATGAAGTTCATTGTGTTAGTAAGTGTAACAAGGTGACATAGTCCACAGCTGCACAAGAAATACACATGTAGGTGACAGTGCATAGCATGAGAACTACTCCTTACATACACATATACATGGTCTAGTGCTTCATAGCACTAGCCCTGATATGATAATCAAGGGTGGCAGAATGGCATAACCAAGTCTAATTCTGTGGCTTTCACAGTACATAGCAGAGCAGAACAACAAGAACATGCAGAGTGTATGCATTCATCAATAGTGCACCTGTTATTAAACTGACACAAAAATACAAAGTTAGTATAATGGATAATTCAACCAACTGTTTGTACCAATATAAGGCATTTTGTGTAAGTAAATGCTACAAACTGCAGCATTCTTGTAAAGTGCAATACAAGAATATTGCCAGAGATGTGGCCTAAATCACTTGGCCACTATTACACAATACAGTTACTGAAGCAGAAAATATACTTTTTTCAGTCTTCAACTTTGGGAAGTCCTGTGGTCCTCAATTTTGGGTTGAGGAGATGGTACCAGTCTAGGGAGTAGCCCAGGGTGCTATATGACATAGCTACAAGCTCTGTCTACTGGTTCTTCTTGTATGCTTTCCTCTTCTTGCTCCTCTCCCTTTCCATAATTTCCCACATACTCCCCTTTCCACCCCACTATTACTGTGATAATAATGGCCATGTCTGTCATTGTTTCTCATCTAGACACAAATGCTGATTCTGTCAAATACAAAGATCTGCCCTTTGACAGTTCCAGTCTTCAGTCTATCTTAAAGCTGTAGCAAAGACAGTAGATACCCGGAACAATTCCCTCATTTAGTTCCTGCACCACTGGATTTTGGATAAAAAAGGTCTGAGAGTTGAGGAGTAAAACATAAATTCACAAATAATAACTCATACTAAACTGTGACAAATGCTGACTATGGCTGCTTATATGCTTTCAGCGTTTGAGGATTGATAGGTGCTTCTTCTAGCACCTCACGTTACCATACCATAAACAGGCTTTTTCCAGCACCTCACTTTACCATACCATAAACAAGCTTTTTCCAGCACATCACTTTACTATACCATAAACGGGCTTTTTCCAGCACCTCACTTTACCATACCATAAAAGGTGTTCTTCCAGCACCTCATGTTACCATACCATAAACAGGCTTTTTCCAGCACTTCACTTTACCGTACCATAAACAGGCTTTTTCCAGCACCTCACTTTACTATACCATAAACAGGCTTTTTCCTGCACCTCACTTTACTATACCATAAACGGGCTTTTTCCTGCACCTCAATTTGCCATATCATAAAAGGGGTTCTTTCAGCACCTCATTTTACCTTACCATAAAAGGGGTTCTTCCAGCACCTCATGTTACCATACCATAAACAGGCCTTTTCCAGCACCTCACTTTACCATACCATAAACAGCCTTTTTCCAGCACCTCACTTTCCCATACCATAAACAGGCTTTTTCCTGCACCTCACTTCACTATACCATAAATGGGCTTTTTCCTGCACCTCAATTTGCCATATCATAAAAGGGGTTCATCCAGCACCTCATGTTACCATACCATAAATGGGCTTTTTACAGCACCTCACTTTACCATACCATAAAAGGAGTTTTTCCAGCACCTCACTTTACCGTACCATAAAATGGGGTGCTCAGTTGTGATGAGCGGCTATCAGTAATTGTTTCATTATACCCTCTAAGACTTTGGAGAGTTCTGTATCAACTCCTTTAGGATCTCACGGGCTCAGACCATTATGATTCCCAGCAGGATTGCTGGCCATACCATGGCATGGATACAGCCCTCCTGGATATGTTGGAATACATATAGGGCCAACTGGACAGTGTCAGCATTATTGGAAACATACATTTGTACACCATGAAAGCTTTGAAACTGTCTGTCACCTAAGCTCTTGGACAGCTTGGTCAATCTTGGTCTCAGAGCCAGTGCAATCCAATGGTTTCCCATCTGGATGTTTGAGTTCTTAAAGGAACTGTGCTAGGCCCACTAGTATTCAGAATTTTCATAAACGAGGAGACAGATTACTCTGAAACACAAAACTCATTCAATTTGCTGATTATTTTACTAATGGTCTAACAAATAATGCCAGCGACTGTCTGCACCGAAATACAGTACAGTTTCTATGCTAACACTTGCATATTTATTTATTTATTGATTTATATTTGTTGACCGGGAGTGTCCGACTGGACGTAGGTCCATTTTCAGTGGAGGCCCGGGAGAAAAGCTCCACAGTTAAAATAAACAGACAGTAGTTACATTGGATTACATAGCGATTAACAATTTACATAGCAATTACTTACAACATATTTACAGATGAAGAACATATTACATCAGTAGACAACTAGAATCCTTATCTGTGAAGTACATAACAGACATTAACAAATGTTACAAGAAGAAGTTCCTGCTGTATAATAAATACTGGCTTATGAGCATCTGAGCTTGCTATAATCAAGGTAGTTAGTAGAGTGGAAAGAAAGGTAGTGGTTGGATGGGGTGGGTGATATTAAAGTGGGAGTTGCAAGGGCATAGCCAGCATGTTTTTAGGTGCACTTTTAGTAAAGTTTTGAAGTGGGTGCATGATGGTATGGAGGTAATTGTGGGTGGGAGGAAGTTCCATAATTTGGCTATGGTGCAAGAGAATTGCTTCACTAGCAGAGTTATTGGCTTTAGTGATCTGCAAGTGATTTTTGTTGCTGGATCTTAGTGGTCTGGTGGTGTGATAGGGTTGGAGTAGATTCTGGAGGGATGGGACATTTAGTGGATGGTTTACTAGTTTGTGGGCGAGTGAGAGTTGATACCATTGAAGGAGGTGAGGGAGTTCAAGCCAGCCCAGTTCAGCAAGTGAGAGACAGTGGTGACTACGGTAGGATGCCCCCGTGGCAAATTTGGCGATTTTGTTGTAGCAGGTCTCTAGCTTGTTTAGATCGCATTGCCTTAGGTTGGTATATACTGGAGAGGCATAAAGTAGGGTGGAGATAAGGTGGGAATTTGCTATTGAAATCTTTGCTGCTTTGGTGAGAAGTTGCTTATTTCTGTATAGCGCTCCTATTTTTTTGTGGACTTTTTTTATGGTCATGGATATGTGAATGTCAAATTTAAATTTATTGCCGATTTCCACTCCTAGCAATTTGGTGTGTTCAGTTGGGTATATAGTGGTGTTGTCTTTTGCTGTGATGTTAAAGTGAGAGTTGTTTTGAGTATGTTTGGTGGGTTGGAAGATGAGTAGTTTAGTTTTGTTTGGGTTGAGTATTAATTGGGCATTGGATAACCAAGTTTCAACAGAGGAAAAGGCTTCCTGTGTGACTTTTTGCAGTTTGGGTAGGGACTGGGCTGAGCAGATGATGGTTGAGTCATCTGCGTATTGTATGAGTGTGCCATGTTTGGTGGCAGAGGCTAGATTATTGGTGAAAACAGAGAAGAGTAGGAGTCCAAAGATGGATCATTGGGGAACCCCTATGGAGACAGGTAGTTGGGGAGATATGTCATTCTGCCATACAACGGATTGTTGGCGGTCAGACAGGTAACTCTGAAACCAGTTGGTGACTGATTGTGAGAAGGATAGGTTATTGAGGACAGAGATAAGTTGTTTGTGTGGGACCGTGTCAAATGCTTTAGATAGGTCTAGGAAGTATAAAGCTGTGTGTGATCTTGGCAGCACTGAGATCTTTGGAAGTCAAAGTAAATTAAACATCATTATGATTTTACTAGACATATCTCCATTTGAGGAAAACATCTCAAGAAAGCTTCTTTGAAACATCCTTGACAACCAGCTAAACTGTGATCTAAACATGTTCCGCAAACTCAGACTTAACAGACATTTGCTTGTTTGCTCTTGTAACATCACAGTTCTGAAGATCTGAATTATTTTCCTTGTACTTTCAAGAGGCTCATATGTATGACATACTTCTGAGGATTCAAAAAGGTCCTTTCATCGGTATTAAGAGCTGCAGCAAAAAGGATCTGTTTCCTCAATGCAGAAAAATGAAATTCAGAGACATATTAGACTCAATGAGGAAAAAATCTCATTATCAACTAATTTCTTTGTCTCTAAACTGCTCGTAACCATGGCAAATACAAATTATCACTTTCTTGTTGTTTTCAGCATTCATGTATGTCTTTGACACATGCAACCACCCCTATTCACTCTCTCTCTCTCTCTCTCTCTCTCTCTCTCTCTCTCTCTCTCACACACACACACACACACACACACACACACACACACACACACACACACACACACACACACACACACAAATACAGTGAAATACCTATTACCTGTCCTTGAATTAAAATCCCTGATATCTCTTTGTATTTTTCTCCCTCACCTCATAAATCACAGAGCCTTACATTCAGTCAATAATGCCATACATTTTCAATCCTACTATAGTTTGTGAAATGTGAAATGTTCCTACCAGCTTTGTCCCAAAGCCTTTCTCCACATGAGCAGACCACCATCCCTCTCAAGTTTCCTTGATTTTCCAGAACATTCCTACTGTTACTTGTTATACATGCCCTCTCCATTGTCACTCATAGCCTTATGTGGCAACCATTCGGAATTGGCCCCACTATGATCGCGACTATTTTTAATAAGTTAAATTCTCTTGAAACTTTTCTTCCAAGGACTTTACTAAAATTGATCTTCTTAACTTTATGTTCCCCATTATATAACTTACAAAAATAAATAAATACATTTGTATAGTTTTAGTTTCCCTGTTCAACATTTTCATAATGCTGGCTTTAAAACCATTCTCTACCTTTCTTACATTCATTCATTAAAAGATTATTTGTTCAATTTAATAAATTCTTAACTTCCCTCATATCCTTCCTTCCATCTCTTTTACTTATTCAGACTATAATTTTCTAAACTTTAACTACAATTACAAGACTGACAGGTTCTAAAAATGGTTGCCATTCTGAGTTTATAAGTGCCTGTGATGTACAGTTGCAAAAATAAATTTTTTAACAATTATTTTCTAAAATGTCTTTCAGGGCATGGCTCTCTTTGTTATGAAGTTTAAGCAATTTAATACTGCATTACTTTCCAAGAAAATGTTTGGATATACTGTAGAGAGGCAGAATTAATTTAAGTTTGGTTATTCTGAGTCATGGACATTTTTTTGTTAAAAATTTCAGACTTCCCATAATATGGATGAAATTAAATATTCCAAATGGAGGAAATCACTAACATAAGCATTAAAACAATTCCTTTATAGCATATTAAACTGTACAGAGAAAATGCATAGCAAATGCTGCATTTAGCAAGGACTGCAGCAAATGTACTTACACCATCTTGTTACTTACAAACACACTGACTTACCTCGCCCTGTCCTTTTTACATTTTCTGTCTTGATTCTGGCATGCTTTCTTTCATTCATATCATACCTTAGCAGCTGGTCTGGGACTTGTTAGCCAATAAAAACATCCATAACACTATGTACTAATATCAGATTGCAATTTTAAGTGACAAAACTTTTGGAACGTGTTGTTATTATGTATGTTTCCATCATGTGTGCATTGTGGGACCAGGCCTTCTCTTTTCAAGAGAACCCAGAGAATGCAAGGTAGTTAAGTTGTTTGCTCAATACGGATGAGGGAGAATGTGTCATACAAACCCACGTGTTTGGCTTTGTAGCCAAATATTTTACTGGCTTTGGACTGCTGGCAAGTTAAATAACTGTAACTGGTTATTGCTGCTGTGTTGTATCACTGGACTCATGTGGATTACAAAGCCATTCATTTTTTTATCTTTTAGATATGGTCTTAATTCTGTACTTTCTCAGCTTTGCCAAGAAAGAAACTCAGCATACTGCTTTTGTGTGCTAACACCTGGATAAATATGAGCAAGGCAAGACAGAAAGTATGTAATATAGCATATCACAAGTGCTTAAATGAAGAGATTTTAATGGCAGGCAACATAGCGTTCCTTTGTATTTTTTGTAAAGTGAGTAAAAGAATACTGGTGACCGGTCATATGAAAATTAATTTTCATCTAGAATTAAACTTCATGCTAAAGTCTGATATTGTTTTTCATAAACTTTTTGTGACTTCCTTCATTTCCTATTTTACTGAATATCTACCAAATAAAAAAAACATCACCACCCCCATTTTATTTAATTTATTTCAAGGAATAATGGGGAAAGAGGATCAAAAATGCAAATTCTGTTTAATGTAGACAAAAAAAACAAAAAAACAATATATATATATATATATATATATGATAGCATAAAAGATGCTTTACTTCAAAACTGATAGGTTTATTCTGAGAGTGAAATTAGTGTGTCTGAAAACTTAAACTGATTAGTTTTAGATTGTTTATATCATTTCTGTTGTGAGGTCAGCACACCATTCTCCAGATCACATAACTTCTAAACATTAAACGTGATTGGAGGAAATCATGTATTCTGTCCAAAACTGTTGTATATCAGAGAATTCACCTTTCTATAAAGTCACCTTGGAGTTAGTATATAGAAACAGTGTAGTCTGGAGGGTACAGCCCCACAAAAGGGTGAGCAGGGTGCGTTCTCCCTCTATCAAACATTTGTAGTATATAACAATGTGCTTTGAGGTTTCCAGTGTTTAAGTGCTAACTAATCATACTAACATTTTCAGAGATGTGAGCTTCATGGCATGGAGTCTTGAACTTCCTGGTGGTTTATGACTTCATTCCATAAGGTCGCTTTACCTGAAGACTGCTGAATTATAAAAGAAAGATGTGTGATTTCAGCAATTGTGTAATTCCTTCCAGTTAGCATTATTGCTGTAAATACTGCATTTTTGTCATTCATAATAAATAGAGCTAACAAGAACATTAGCACAGTTTTTGAAATGTCTGCAGATTGAATCTGTCAGACTCCCCAACCACATAAAATAAAGTTCATCCCTGTCCATACTCATGTGCAACTTAGATCTATAGATGAGAAACAGAACATTTACTGCAGGACTGCCCCCATATAACTAATGGACAGAGGAAGCTCCTAAATTATTTATCCCATGCATGGGTGCCCTGAAATTATCTGTGGTATGATTCCAGTTATTCTCATTATGGGTAATAGATAATTATTTTCCATGGGAAGGGTAAGGCCAGTCTATAACCAAATGGGATAGGTTATTTTAAGAACAAAAAGGGAAAATGGCATAGCTTAAAATGGCCCATAAGGGCAGTTAACCTAGTACTTATCCATGAGCCTATAAAAGGCAGTATTGAGACATTGAATCTATGATAGAAAACTACATCCTTTGCCTTTTAGCATCATGGCAATACTTAAGGTAAATAAACCCAGTAGTTTATAGTATATATGCGTATGTCTGTATAAACGCATGTGTGTGTGTGTGTGTGTGTGTGTGTGTGTGTGTGTGTGTGTGTGTGTGTGTATATATATATATATATATTTAATGTATGTATACATATACAATTTTATTTTATTTCACATCTGTTTACCATTTGCATCTTTTGCCCAATAATTCACATAAGAAAAAGCAAGTAGAACAAAGAAGCAGTAAGCTATACATATCAAAACAAAACAGGAAGAATGTATTTCTACTACAATAATGTTAACTGAAATGAAGCACATGGTATAAATGCTGTGGGGTGATGAGAGTCAGGACAAGAAAGGCAGAAGAAGTGTAGTCAAGAGGTCTTAGTAGTTCAGAAACAGTAAAACTGGAGGTTGAGAGACACGAGTGAGGGTTTTTTTTTTTGTGACAAGTGCAGTTAGATTTGATGGAGAGAAATTTTTTACATTCAGCTCTGAAGGTGGAGAAGGGGAATTGTACTTTCTTTAAGCAAGGGTGTGGGAGTTTCCCATAACTTAGGAGCAAGGATAGAGAAAGACTGGTTGATGCAGTGTAGACTGGTTTGTGGGAGTTTTGTCTGGGACAGGTATCTAAGGTTGTAGTATGTGTTTGGTGTAACACATAGCAGCAAGTTCTCTAATGACTTAGGTTGGAAAATTCTGAAGACAAAAGAGCCTAGAAGCAGGACTAATCTGTACTGCACTGGCAGCCATTTTTTTTTTGAGGCTGAGACACTGGTGTTCATGAGATGGTGAATTAATGAAGAAGTAACAGATTTTATTTTCAATAGCCTATAGTGTGAAGGAGTTTGTTTTCTTAGAAGCTGTGGCTATAATTGGGCATTCATATTCGACTTAGACTAGAAGACTCCTTTGCCTATAGCTGCCCTAGCTAAGCTGGACAGGTGGGGTGACATTTTCCTAGCACTGAAAAAAAGTGAGTTAACTGTTGTCCTTGATTTCTCGGTATGAATATGGAATGTTAGTGACTGGTTTAACCACACACCAAGGTATTTGAAAGAGTTGTTTCATTTGATGTCACAGATGGTACAGATAAAGTGATTTTTATGTTTTTGGGTGGTGCTAAATATCTTGCTTGTTGTTTCTATGGTGTTAAGTACTCGTTTGTGATTAATGAGATATGAATTGAGGGAGCTGAGGTCTGTTTACAGCTGTGTTTCAACTGCAGAGTTGTTATGTGGCTGGACCTACAGATTACCATGCCATCAGCATAGAGCATGAGTTGTACAGTAGGCGGGTCATAAGGTAGTTCATTAATGAAAACAGTTAACAGCGAACCTTTGAGTTCGCCATTGAAAGAGGTATAGGCTGAGAGTAGAAAGATTCTACTTAAACTATGAAGAATCGATTTGACAAGAAGGCGATGGATTTGTTACCTCTGCCAATGTTCTAAAGAGACAAGTGGAGAGCTGGTGGTTAATTAGGTTAAAGGCATTTGTGATGTCAAAGAATATTGCTGCTGTCAAGTTACGTTTGTCCACGATGAGGAGAATGGCATAAGTTAGGCACCAAAGTGCCATCATTGTACTATGATCTGTCCAGAATCCATACAGTTTTAATGTAAGGAGATGGTATTGCTGAATGTAGCTTGCAATTAAGAAATAAATGATTTTTCTAATGCCTTTTCAAGTGTGGGTAGAATGGAAATAGGGTGAAAGTGTGAGGTGGTTTGAACATTAGATTGTTTAGGCAGGGATAAAGAATGCTACTTTCTAAATGTTTGACATTATATTTCAGAATAGGCAAAGGTTAAAGATGTGATGAAGAGGCTGGATTAGAAATTTCCTCCAGTGGCAGATAAACCAGGGAAAATATGGTCTGAGTACTGGAGGAGGGAGTCTATACACATTTATTCGGTAGGTTACTGATTTCTTTATGTGAGATTTTTTAGGTAGAAATGGGGGATGAAGGGAGGGAGCTCTGAGAGAGTGGAAAGGGGAGTAGAGATGCTGTTGAATGTCAAAGAATTTAGCCACCCTCTTTAAATTAAGTCATAACAGGTGAGTGGTCCTTAGAGAGGATATGCTGTTAGAGGTTTTGTTTCCAGTGAGCATATGCCAGAAGTGTAAGAAGTGTGTGTGTGTGTGTGTGTGTGTGTGTGTGTGTGTGTGTGTGTATGTATGTATATATATATATATATATATATATATATATATATATATATATATATATATCATATCTAACATTTTTTACCGGGATATTCTGACTGGGTCAGAGCCCATTTTTCAGGGAAGGCCCAGGGAGAAAAGCTCTAGAGGCAATTAACTAATTACACTGATTACAAAAAGTACATTACAAAAAAATTACATTTAATTACAATGACACGAATATAACATAAATAAAATACATATTGATAGTTTAGACATGTATGCAAGCAATACTTTAAACAGTATAGCATTAATGAACACAGACATCAGATTACTGTATATCACAATTTCATAAATATACAAAGCCTAATTAAAAGCAACACTGCAGAATGATATGGATGTAAGGTGTAACGAGAAGAGAAATATCCACAAGACAGGAGGACTTAGCAAGAAGGCCACGATCTAAAGGATGAAGGAGTGCAATACTATTGTAGTGAGTTTATATAGTAAATCAAGCAGAATAGGGATGAGAGGTGAGAGGTGAGAAGAATACAGAGAAAGGAGAAAGCATGATAGAAGGAGAGGGAGAAAAACTATGGTAAAGATATGCTAATGTGTACTAGTAGGAGGGTAATAAGGGAAGAGATGAAAGGTTAATTAATTGTGAAAAGTAGGGGAGAGGGCTGGGATAGGTGATTAAATAAATAAATGGTAAGATTAGTTACATATAATGGACATAGATTGGGAGGAATGTAGGTTGGTAAGCTAATGGACAAGAGGAATAAGGTTTAGCCAGGACTAGATTTTGGGTAAAGCCAGTTGTTACTAAATATCCTAAGTAGCTTTTTAAAGTGAGTAGAATCAGCAATAGTTATGATAGGCTAAGGGATGGTATTCCACATTTTGAAGATGTAACTAGAGTAGAAAGAGTCACCGGCAGTTTTGCTGGATTTGGAGACCTGTAGTATAGATTTATTCTAAGAACAGAGTGTTGGTGTAGGGTTGGAGCAATGGTTGAAGAGCAGGAGATTTATCAGGTTGGTGTATCAATCTGTGGGCAGTAAAGAGTTGGGTGCAGATTAAGTAGTGGGGTAACTCTAACCAGTTGACTTATTGTAAGGCATAGCAGTGGTGAGATCTATGTGGGGAGTTTGTTGCAAATTTAAGTATTTTAATGTAGCAGGCTTCAAGTTTGACTAAATCAGTTTTCTTTAGGTTGGTAAATATAGGACAGGTATATATCAGGCTGGAGAGAAGCTGGGTACTGGCAACTGCGGTCTGGTAGTGTTAGTGAGGAAATGCTTGATTCTGAAAAGTGCACCTAGTTTTATGTGTCTTTTTGATAAACTGAGATAGTTGTTTGTCAA